>NC_084897.1:6654627-6954627 GCF_958979055.1 Alnus glutinosa | reverse complement strand
TCCTCTTATTGTTTCTCTTTGTTTAGTTGTGATTCCAGGAAGAAGAAACTCTACAGAAAAGCTCTCAAACATTCTTTTATTTCCTGGTTTTTGCCATTTCTTCCTCTGTTTTTTTCACGAAAAACAGAGCATGAAGCTCACTGTTTTTCCCTCCTGTACAACAACGTTTTTCTTAAGTTTCATCACTTAAAGCAGAAGCTCTTAGTCCCTAGTTTGAGGTTGCATTAGGAGCTTTCATTCTATTCATTTGGTAAGTTAAATATCATCTTATCTCCCTCTCTACTTCACAGTATAGCAGGAAGAAGAACTTTCTTCCTCTTTTATATATATATATATATATATATATAGGCATATATCTCTCATTAACTCACTATCTCTCTTTTTGATCTCTACTATTTTGGGTTGCATCAAAAGGGAAGGAAAATTCAGGGATCCTCTCCATCGTCTCACTCTCTCTTTGTCTTTGTCTATCTCTTGGCAGCATCTCTCTTTGGGGAAAATAGAGAGTTTTCCCTTAATCTTCCACTCCCTCTGTGTGTTCGTGCAAGGAAAAGAAGGTAAGGAGGAAGGATCCTCTCAAATCTCTCTCACTCTCTCGGGTTCCTGCAGCAAGATAAGATAAGAAAGAAAATAAAAGCAAAGAAAGAGAGAACAAAAAGAAAAGAGAGGATAAAGAAAAAGAAAAAAGGAAAAAGAGAAAGGATATTTGGCTTTTAAATTAAAGTTTTGTTTTAATATTGTGACTTTATGAGTTATTTGTTAAGTAATCTAACGTTTTTAAGTTGTGTTTTAAAAAGGGTTTTCAAAGTGGAGTGATTAAATATAAAAACAAGCCGTTGTGATGCCTGAGTAAAAAATACGTTATTTTACAAAAACACCATTACGCTGCCCAAATACTTTTTAGTATTCTAGGCATTTAGTATATTAATGCCGTTATTCTACTCAATTTTTATAAGGTTAAAATAAAAAAAATAAAAAAATAAGCGCGAAGTTATTTTATTTCAATTGTGTTTAAAGTATAAAACTTATTAACTATATTAACATATTTACTAAATTTATTTGATATAAAAACAAGTCAAATATGGACTTAAATATATTTTGGTATCTCACTGTTTCAGTTAAAATAACTGAAACAGTGCTTGCCATAATATTATTTAAAAAAAGTTCCATTTTTTTGGGTTGTGAAACTTTATTGTGAAAATGGTGAGTTTAACTATTATACATATTTTTATAAAAAGGGTATTATGAGATTTATTTGGATAAATAGATATTTAAAAGCCTTAATAAATGCCGTGATAAGATCCGCATAAAATGATTAGTAATAAAATGTAATTGGTCTAATTTTATATGTCGTTACTATGTCAAAATAATAATAATAGGATTAAAAAATCAGAAATGAGAATATGATTAAAACGTATTATTAGTGAATTATATTAATTCACTATTGTGTGCATTGAATTATATTGCAGTGTTTTCTTGTGCATTCGGTTTATGATGTTAATGAAAGGGAAAAGAATGAAGAAAACAAAGAGAAGAAACGTTTTGTTGCTCTCACGAGTTGCATCTCTTTTAAAAGGAAAGCAGAAAAAACTCTGTTTCGTGTGCTATAGCAAGGGTGCAGTTTTAGCCCTTTTTCTAGAAGTCTTTGTCAACAATTGTATGGAAATCCTTTTGGAAGCAAAAGACGGTAAGTATCTTTATACTTACTGAGGATGATGTTGGTGGACTTTTCCTTAATATTATGAAAACTTATTTATTTATTTGTTTGCGCATGTAATTTTACATGTTTTCTATTTTAACTAAACTAGTTAATAACAAAGCTGGTATGCAGCAAGGGGGTTGATGGCTGCCAGTGGAACCTTTGACTTCCATGACACTCAATAAATAAACGGGCTAAGACCTTTGGCTTCCAGCAACAAACAAATAAGCTTTAAGTGAGGGGGACCTTTGGCTCCCGGGACCGTTGGCTCCCACAACACATTAATCCGGACCGTTGGTTACATTACGAGAGGAGTGCAAAAGATGATAATTATACCTTACATATAAAATTGTCATATTACTGCTTTATGATTATGTCTATATTCAATCTATGACTATGATTAGCTACCATGGGTCATAAATTGCATATACATGTGATTATAAAGTCATATACATTGTGTTGCATTTCATAAATAAATCAACATTCATTATATTATTGGAAACAGTTGACTCACTTAGGTATTTTTGTATTATTATTTCTATATGTATTATTTATTAATATAGGGTTTGAGGACGAAAAGAATCTGGATTATTCAGATGCTTAGATGGATCCTAGTGGCGGTCTTTTGAGGCTAGGTTACCTCCTGTGTTGTAGATTCTTGGATGTGATGGACTACCCTACTTAGTCTATCCTTTCATGCACCTGTGTTAGACTCTCTTCATATGTTTCTTTGGTGCTGTGATATTTTTTACGATATGATTGATACTTCATTAAGTGCCGCTTGTGGCACATATGTTATTAATTTAAATGTAATTATTATATCAGAATGGAAAGTTATTATTTTATATATTGAGGTTATTCTGTCAGCTCTGATGTGTCATTGTAAGGAAAAATTATATTTCATTGCTAATTTATACTCTGATAACATCATTGATGATGTCACAACGATACATAGAAATCAAAATTTTCACTTAAGCCTTTTTGTAAAAGTTCGGGTTGTTACATGTCCTCCCTTGGCCACTTGAATTCCTATGCTCTCATTTCCTTTCTCTCCAAGTATTTCCAAGTCTATAAATAATTGTGCAATAAAGAAGCAAAAGAACACAATTCACTATACACCAAGAGTAATACAGGACCAAGATTTTTCTCTAGTTCTTGAGAAACTGTGTGAGACCACACTCACAGCCATGATCAATCATCAAAGAGAAGATCTAGGAAATGAATCTATTCTTAAAGACCTTCTAGTTCTTGAAGAACATCAAGAACCTCTAGTTATTGAAGAACGTGAAGATAAAAGATGAGCTTCGAATCCAATTATGGGTACGAGATTGATATTGATTCGACATTACTCAGTCCTACATCCCAAAGCATAGGAGAGGCCGAATCATTAAGTAAGTAGCACAAATTTTGTCTTGAAAATCAATCTATCCATGTTTCTCTTGAAGATAAAAGCTCTGTGGGATCGCTTTTATTTCCCTACGAACTTTGATATGAATTTTGTTTCATATGTGCAAGAGGATCCCCAACACTTTTGTCGGGATTGTTAGAACAATTTTTGGTATGGTGTGAAAGGTACGTTCTTCAATATTCTTCACGTTTCCAAAATCACTGCAAAACAACTAAAATGAGAGAAAACTCATCGGGGTGCCAGCAGGATCTCACTTTGATGCTTAAGTAAGTCTCAGAGAGTAAAGTATGCCAAAAGCACAATAATTCAGTCCAAAGTTTATACCTGGTATAAGGGATTATTTATAAGCTAAAAGGTAGAGGGAAACCTGGAGTAGTGTTTCTACTCCAACTTGGCCTAGGAGTCTTAAGAGTTTGATTTGGACCAGGAGTCCTATCCCAATCCAACTGGGAGTACGACTATTGACCGGGATCTTCAAATAGTCTTAATTGGATCCAGATTGGGATTCTTACCCCAATTCGTCTTGGAGGAGGATTCTAACCCGGACTTCATGGGATAAGACCTAGTCCCAGAATTTCCAAGGTTGAGACCCGGTTGTATCATTTTTTGGATCAATGAGTGACTTGACACTTTCTGTTATGAGAGCGATACTTGAGTTCTCGGGACATACTTATCTCGAGACTTGGTTGGAGAAGTTGAATCTTGGTCTCGAGATGTGTCAACTTTTGGGACTCGATCTAGATGTGTCGTCTATCATGTATTACCATAAAATAGCATTTTTTTTAGGATGATTCATTTGGATGTCTGTCTCCCGGATAGGCTGTTCGGGAGTCTTGCTATCTTGGTTTAGGGCCTATAGTTCTCCTTGGGTCAATATTGGCTTGAAGGCCCATGTTTCTTCAGATGGGCTGGTCTAAGTGGGATTATTCCCAATAGGAATCAATGGCAGTTTTCTTGGGTCTGAAGAATGTGATTTCGAAACCCCTAACAGGTTTTGAGTAGAAACTCGAGTTTACTTGTCCACCAAACATTTCGTACAGTAGCTCTAAAAGGTTGTGTTTCTGTGCAAAGCTGATGTATTTTTGAGTTTTCATTACATCTCTTGTATTTATTGACAATCTTATTTTGGGATGTATTCATACAATTGATGTTATATCCCAGTTTTAACCCTAGTTAAGAAATAGAATATTTTGGACCCTAGGGTTAGTTGGAAACAATTATATATTGTTAGTTTTTGTGTTGGCTACATTCTGTTTGGACAAAATTACTTCTATGTAATGTTGCTGCTTTCACAAGGATGCTGCTTTATCCAGACTCTACTCTTCAGCTATGTTTTTTAAGAAGATTCTGTGAAGTTTTCAAGGAAGTTTATTTCGGTTCCCTGTCAGCCGTCTAGACGACGTGGCAATACCGTCCGGACGCTCATCAGTCAGCAACATCCGTCCGGACGACGTGGTATTCCGTCCGGACACTCATCTATCAAAGCGTATTCCATCCAGACGATCATCAGTCAGCAACATCCATCCGGACGCCCATTAGTGTCTAGAAGCTTCGAACAGTTCAAGATTGTATCCGTTTGGACGTAATGGCAAATCGTCCGGACGCTCTTCAGAGTTCAAGAGATCCTAGTGTTCCAGTGCATCCGTTCGGCAACGTGGTTATACCGTCCGGACGTCATTCAGTGTTTGACAAGCATTAGGGTTTTTGCCTCAATACACAGTTATAGGAAGACGACTGCAACCGTTAGGACGATGTGTGATCCCGTTCGGACGATGTCCTCTATAAGGCAAATGGTGCATACAAAGTTCAATCGTCCGGACGTCAGCCTTCATGGTCCGAACGATCAAGCTTCATATATGAAAATTGCGTGCACCAGTTCAATCGTCCGGACGCTCAAAGCCTTATTATGGTAATTACATGCAACCAAAGTGCAACCATCCAGACGCTAGGGCAACACCGTCCGGACGCGGCCTTGTTATGGAAGCTTTCAGTGCTATTTTGGAAAGGCGATTGCAGTTGACCGTCTGGACGCTCGGTCAAGCCATCTGGACACCCTCTGGTATTTTGATCATAACATTTTATTCAAATATCAGATTGGGACAAAATTAGTGTCGTTGGAAAGCTAACGAAAAATGCTGTAAAGTGACTACCTGGACGGCCAATAGAAGCATCCGGACGGCTCCTGTCTGGATGGAAACATCTTGCGTTCGGACGGCCCTGCGAAAATTCTAGAATTACTTTTTGGACAAGGAAAAAATTGCCCGTCCGGATGGCCAAGGCTCCCGTCCGGACGCGCGTGCCTTAGACTCATTTTTTTGACTCAATTTAGGCCTTCTAAAGCCTATAAATAAGAGGTTCTAGGCATGTATTCAACACAGAATTCGGTGGTGAATTCCTTACAGCTTAAAGTGTTTAGGGAAATATTGAAGATCTGCTAGCTCTCTAGCTTTGCCAGTGTGATTTGATCAGTTGTGAAGTCTATCTTAGGGGTTGGCCCTAAGGTAAAGGATTCCATTGAAGACCCCTTCAGGTAGGAGACTTGGTTGGGAGGCGTTCGTGTTGGGTTACACGTCAGAATTCAAGGTACGACCATTGCATCAGGAGTATGTGAGTGCAACTACTTTGTAACTAGCTTTGTCTTCTGAATAGTGGATATCCTGAGTTTGGCTGCCCCGAGTGGTTTTTCTCTTAATTGGGTTTCCACTTCGTCAACAAAATATTTGTCTCCTTTAATTTTCGAATTTAATATTTTGTTGCACACTGTTCACACACACTTGTTAAATTAGAAGTCCAATAATTTTTCAATTGGTATCAAAGCAGGTACACTTTGTTTAGGATTTAATTCCTGAGTGTGATCCTCATCTCTTGTGACTTTTATTTTTTTGATTACACCTTTTATCATGAATTTCTCTCAAATATTGCATGTGTTTTTGCCTGATATCTCAGTTCATTATGCATTGATTAAATATGCTTATATATGATTGAGAGTTTATGCATGATATCTGCTAAGTTTTCCTGTGGCATCTTAATGATAGATAGTTACTTTCCTCATGCGATGAAAATGTGCACTATCCAAGGCTCCCCTAAGGTACATCTTTTCTTTCTCTGACTTTTTGCTTCTAGAAATTCTAGATAAGAGAAGAGGTTTTTGATAAGATGGCCAAATTGACCAAATGCTAGTTGAACTTAGAACCTAAAAATTCTGGCATTCTCTCTAGGTTGCAGCATCAAAAGAA
Source organism: Alnus glutinosa (assembly GCF_958979055.1). Taxonomy (NCBI): domain Eukaryota; kingdom Viridiplantae; phylum Streptophyta; class Magnoliopsida; order Fagales; family Betulaceae; genus Alnus; species Alnus glutinosa. Next base: position 6,948,284 of record NC_084897.1, on the reverse strand, counting down.
TCAAGCAGTTACTTTTATGAATTATGAGCGATATATGTATATTTTCTGCTTATGTGCTAAAATATGCTTTGTCCTTCATGATACAAGTAAAATATTTACCTTGTCCTTCATGGTACAAGTAAAACAATTGGATGCTGCATCTTAGGGGGAGTGTATCAGATGAGGGTGGCTAGGCCTTAGTACTGAATAAGGTTTGATGTTTGGCTGATCTTTCATTGATTGTCTCTTTTGTTTGGAAAATGTGGTTGCTTTTTGTCATATCAGTGAATTTCATACCTTATTGAGAAAGTCTTCACACACACATGCATTGCATGAGTTGAATAATCTATTTAAAATTTCTATCTGCAAGGAAATTTGTGCTTATTGAATACTTAACTCTCATTTATATCTTTGCATATTTTTGCAATGCTATTTGACTGTTTTATCAGTTGATTATACATGCGTGTTCTGAAGCTAACTTTAGGAAAATATATTTTTTTGCAAATTTTCCTCAAGTTTCAGATTTTCAATGTGAAGCATCCGGACGGACCTATTCTTACATCCAGACGAGAGCAGTCTTGCTAGATACTGACCTAGCAGTTGCCATCTGGATGGTTAAGTGACACATCCGGATAGGATCTCTATAGGTTTAAGACTTGCTTCTCTTTCTCTGCCATACACACATCTTTGCATTTTTTTATTGATTTATCATGGCATGTTGTGTGTTTTTCTCGTAGATTTCTCCCGAGATTTTGGCATTCTTTGCACATCTCTTCTCATCCCATGATCTTCATTGTGTCTTCCGTTATTTTTTTAAGTTTTTGTGCTTTTAGAATATTGGAATATTTGTTGGGATATTTTCTCGAGATAGTGTGCATGAAAATCCTATTATGTCTGTACTTTGGGTTGATATTGATATAGCTGGGTCATTTGGATTGCGATCTTTGCTTTTGTAATACTTGGGCATCCAATTGACAGCTGTCATAATACCACTTCTTTTTGGGACTAACATGATCTAATATTTCTTTGTGGTGTTATTTTTGGAAATATTTCTGTTTAAATCTTTTTAGGAATATGTTGTCCAGCAGCTCCCAGCACAATATCTGACAGATGGATCCTTTGGAAAACTGACTGTTGTTGAAGTTGGATGTTCAAATTCCAAAGGTCTCAGGATTTAGATGAGCTTTTTCCCCTAACTCATGCAGAGCCTTCCGTAGCATTCCCTCGGATCTTTATCAGTTAGAGGTTCAGTGGTGAATCTCCTCAGTTATCTTGCAGACCAGTTGCTTAGAGGATGTCAATCTTTGGATAACCAGTTTCAGGCTTTGCAAAATCAATAGATTGAAGATTTTTCAGTCCATGGTTCCCGGCTTCCAGAGCTAGAAGCCGAAGTAGTACAAATCCAGCTTTTAATACGGTTTGCTCTCCGTTACTTGATTAGCAGGATTTGGTACTTGGAGAATTTTTGTTCCTCTCTTTCGGGCCACTTGCAGACTTTTCTCTATTTTCCTATTGTTTTGGATTTTAGAAAGTTTTTGTCTGTGGATATTATTACTCTGTTTACCCTTGTACTTCTGAGACATTGAGGGGGAGTAATTGTTGTGTGGTTTTTCTCATTACTCTGTTTTACCCTTTGTCCCTTTGTGACAAAAATGAGGAGTAATATTTGATTTGGACTGGGATTGTATTTTTAACCGGTCAAGTGATTTTTGTCCCAGAATGGCCAAAGGGGGAGTTTGTTAGTTTTTGTGTTGGCTGTATTCTGTTTGGACAAAATCACTTCTATGTAATGTTGTTGCTTTCACAAGGATGCTGCTTTATCCAGAGTCTACTCTTCAGCTATGTTCTTCAAGAAGATTCTGTGAAGTTTTCAAGGAAGTTTATTTCGGTTCCCTATCAACCGTCCGGACGATGTGGCAATACCTTCCGGACGCTCATCAGTCAGCAACATCCGTCCGGACAACGTGGTATTCCGTCCAGACGCTCATTTGTCAAAGCGTATTTCGTCCGGACAATCATCAGTCAGCAACATCCGTTCGGACTCCCATTAGTGTCTAGAAGCTTGGAACAGTTCAAGATTGTATTTGTTCGGACGTAATGGCAAATCGTCCGGACGCTCTTCAGAGTTCGAGAAGATCCCAGTGTTCCAGTGCATCCGTTCGGACGACGTGGTTTTACCGTCCGGACGCCATTCATTGTTTGACAAGCATTAGGGTTTCAACCTCAAGACACAGTTATGGGAAGACGGTTGTAACAGCCCGAACGATGTGTGATCCCGTCTGGACGATGTCCTCTATAAGGCAAGTGTGCATACAAAGTTCAACCGTCCGAACGTTCGCCTTCATGGTCGGAACGATCAAGCTTCACATATGGAAATTGCGTGCACCAGTTCAACCGTCCGGACGTTAGCCTTTAGGGTCCGGACGCTCAAAGCCTTATTATGGTAATTACATGCAGCCAAAGTGCAACCGTCCGGACGCTAGGGCAACACCGTCCGGACGCGGCCTTGTTATGGAAGCTTTCAGTGCTATTTTGGAAAGGCGATTGCAGTTGATCGTCCGGACGCTCGGTCAAGCCGTCCGGACACCCTCCGGTATTTTGATCATAACGTTTTACTCAAATATTGGATTGGGACGAAATCAGCGTCGTTGGAAATATAACAAAAAATGCTATAAATTGATTGTCTGGACGGCCAATAGAAGTGTCCGGAAGGCCCTCATCTGGACGGAAACATCTTGCATCCGGACGGCCCTGCAAAAATTCTAGAATTACTTTCTGGACAAGGAAAAAGTTGCCCGTCCGGACGGCCAAGGCTCCCGTCCAGACGCGCGTGCTTCAGACTCCGTTTTTGACTCAATTTAGGCCTTCTAAAGCCTATAAATAAGGGGTTCTAGGCATGCATTCAACACAGAATTCGGTGGTGAATTCCTTACAGCTTAGAGAGGGTGCTTAGGGAGATATTGAAGATCTGCTAGCTCTCTAGCTTGGCCCTAAGGTAAAGGATTCCATTGAAGACCTCTTCAGGTAGGAAACCTGGTTGGGAGGCATTCGTGTTGGGTTACACGTCAGAGTTCAAGGTATGACCATTACATCAGATGTATGTGAGTGCTACCGCTGTCTTCTGAATAGTGGAAATCTAAAGTTTGGCTGCCCCGGAGTGGTTTTTCTCTTAATTGAGTTTCCACTTCGTCAACAAAATATTTGTCTCCTTTAATATCAGCATTTAATATTTTGTAGCACACTGTTCACATACACTTGTTAAATTAGAAGTCCAATAAATTTTCATATATAAATAATTATATCATGATTTCCCTGCATTTAAACTTTAGCGATTATTGCTAGAATTATGCCTCATCATTATTCAAATTAAACTACATTTTTAAAGGCATAATAACGGAGGCAATGCACATTATATTTGTGAAAACTCGCGTTTAATATTCCAGAGTTATGAACTGTTATCTAAGTGTCAGTACATAATCGATTTTGTAATAATTTGCTTACCAAGTCGTGGACTTACGCAGTTATTCATCTTCCACTGTGAAACACCTCGGTGTTTTGCATATTAGAAGATTACGAGGTTGTAGAGTGAGAAATTCACTGCAATGAAAATGTCAAGTGAATGGCTCATATTGACAAGTTGGATTAGTTGTAGTTGTAAAGTTTGTTTGGAGGCTCTGAGTCTATAATTGATGATACTTGATTCTGTTTTAAAGGTTTATTGTTAGAAATCTCATATCAATTTATTTCGATTTTTGCTTTAGTATACTCTGATTATTAGTATAGAAAACTCAGCTAGTTACCATTTAATTGGTTGATGACACTGCGAGTAACACTCCAAGTTAGGTAAATATAATTATTTAATTTTGGGGGCGTTACACATAACTAGTCAGCAGCTAGATGGTAATGCCTTGGAGACGCTTTGTACTTGTGGAGGGTATAGTCAGGATCATTTTTGAGGTTCTAGATGTCGAGTGGTTACAGAACATGTGGGATAGTAATGAGGACATGCGTCGCGGATGATTGATATCATTTATCTGGTTTACGTTTGTAACGCCCCGCTTTTACAAAAAGCGTAAGTGAAATTTTTTGAATTTTCATGTGACATTACTAACTTATTCAGAGTTAAATATTGGCAACAGATTATATATAAATATAATACAGACTTGGAAATTGAATGACACTTCAGAGCTTCTACTGAAATACCTCAAAATATATATAGTAAGCCAGTCAGTATAATTATACAAACAATAGTAGTAGTCATGCCTCACAGGGCAAGATAGTCATGCAAGCCAAAATATCTACATAACTGTAAAATTATAAAGATTGTCTTGAGCTAGGTTAATGAACTACGTCATAGTAGTTCCCAAAAAAGAAAGGCTGTCCAGCCTCACAAAACCAATATCAGGAACCATCTAAGAGTCTGGATAGTCTTGATATTCTTCTTCTTCATAGCCTGAATCATCCGTCCGGACGCTTCACACTGAAAATTTGAAGCTGGAGAAAAATTTGCAGAAAAATATTTTTTCCTAAAGTTAGCTTCAAAACACGCATGTATAATCAACTGATAAAACAGTCAAATAGCATTGCAAAAATATGCAAAGATATAAATGAGAGTTAAGTATTCAATAAGCACAAATTTCCATGCAGATAGAAATTTTAAATAGATTACTCAACTCATGCAATGCGTGTGTGTGTGAAGACTTTCTCAATAAGGTATGAAATTCACTAATATGACAAAAAGCAACATGATTTTCCAAACAAGAGAGAAAATCAATGAAAGATCAGGCAAAAGTCAAACCTTATTCAGTACTAGGGCCTAGCCACCCTCATCTGATACAGTCCCCCTAAGATGCAGCATCTAATTGTTTTACTTGTACCATGAAGGACAAGGCAAATATTTTACTTGTACCATAAAGGACAAGGCATATTTTAGCACATAAGCAGAAAATATACATATATCGCGCAGAATTCATAAAAGTAACTGCTTGATTCTTTTGATGCTACAACCTAGAGAGAATGCCAGAAGTTTTAGTTTCTAGGTTCAACTAGCATTTGGTCAATTTGGCTATCTTATCAAAAACCTCTTCTCTTATTTAGAATTTCTAGAAGAAAAAAGTCAAAGAAGGAAAAGATGTACCTTAGGGGAGTCTTAGATAGTGTACATTTTCATCGCATGAGAAAAGTAACTATCTATCATTAAGATGCAACATGAAAACTTAGCAGATATCATGCATAAACTCTCAATCATATATAAGCATAATTAATCAATGTACAATGAACTGAGATATCAGGCAAAAACACATGCAATATCTGAAAAGCTATCAAAAGAAAAAATAAAATTCCGCATCTTCTTCCCTAATTTTTTTTTTTTTTGTTGAAAACTAATAAACAAAAAAAAAAACAACAAAGACATGCTTATGGAAAAGGAAATGACATCTAATTCTATAATGAGCGACTTCACCCAGTGCAGTGTAGTTTCCGTTAAATGCAAAAATTGATTTTTTCACCTAATAATTTGGGACCCACACGTTGTACTTGATGCCAAATGATCATACCCATATTTAGTTAGCCTAGTTAGTCCATTTTGGTTGAAACCCAACTAGATTTCCTTGGATATCATGTAATCATAGACTAAGATATGGAATAGTCACCTATGAGATTTGAGCTATAAATTTGAGGTATTGGCTGGCTCAAATCCGGCCATTGAGGTGTTGATTTGTTGGTTTGATCTCAGCCCTTCAAGAGTACTATATATAGGATGCATGGGGAGTTGATTTTCATGAAGAAGAAACCAAATTTTAGCCTAAATTCTTTGTTGTTCTAGTGCTGAAGAAATAGCACGAAAATCCTCTCATTTCACCTCACTTTCCAGCACCTAGCAAGCTAAATTTAAGCTCCAAACCACCCTCATTCCCCCACAAAATCAGTAGTGAAATGTGAGTAGAAACCATCTTTGATTTGAGACTAAGAAGCCAATGCTTTACAAGTGGAGTTCTCTTGGACAGCAACTCTCCTTCACTCTTTAAGTAATTAGAAAACTTTGGGTGAGTATTTTCTCCCTTAAACTTCTCATAGAACAAGTAGTCCTATTGTTATTTTGAAATTATGAGTTACTCTTGCTTTTAATTATGTACATATATGTATGTTGTATGAAAAGTTGGTTAACTTATATTATGAATATATGGATATATGTGTAAGCATGTGGGTGAGTGTTTACTACATGAGATTAGTAATTTGGAATGAGTAAATTGTGTTCTAAAATGGATCAAGAAATGTAAGTGTGAGAGTATATGTGTTGAGGTTTTGATAAATATATAATAAGAAATAGGTGTTTAACTTTGTAGGAATATATATATATATATATATATATATATATATATATATTATATATATATTTATATAGAGAGGGAGAGAGAGAGAGAAAGAGATATATGTGAGTGTAAATATTAAGAGGAAAAAAGATGAATTTGTATTTAAAGAAATGAATGTGTTTCAAATATTTATATGTGTGTTATAAGGATGTGTGAATTAAAGGAAGGCAAATTCATAAGTGTACTTGATTAAATAACATCTGTATTCTTGTTTTTAAGGTATGTTGTGTGTTAAATGATGCCCTAAAGAATGGATAATTATGGTAGTACTAATATAAGAATTGGTAAGTAAGCACTAAAATAAATAAATAGATACGAGATCATGTGTAAATCTGTGGCCGTTGTAATATCTAGGAAGAGATATGGTAATAATAATGTTTTCATAAATGCTTTATTAATCTATTATTATCACATGATGATTATTATGCAGTTGTAAATGAAAATATTTGGAGCAGAAACTAGTAAGTATCTCTATACTTACTGAGAACGAAGCTGGTTGACTTTTCCTATAATATTATGCTTACTGTTTTATTTACTTGTTTGCGCATGTGGTTTTGCATATTTTATTATTTTTAATAATCTGTCTAATAACAAGCTGCTGGATCTAGATCCACAGTGGGTACGCGAGGCTTCATATGAGTTCTAGGTTCTTAGTGAATGAGGAGGTACCTAAAAAGAGAATAATAAATACAAAAACTGGTGTACCTATGTCACCAGGGAAACTGAGGTTTCCAGGAGCCTAGGCTCCCAAAGATTATAATTAAAAGTTAAAGGGAGGAAGCCAAGGTTTCAAATAACACGCTAACCGTGCCAAGGCCAACAGAGTAGTGGAAAAAGGGAAATACCCAAAACTCTACACTTAAAACTATCATTGCTTTATGATTACATTTATGTTCATTTTATGTCTATGATTCGCGGTCATAGATTATATTTTGTATATACATGTGATTATATGGCCATTGCATTGTGTTGCATTAATTAAATAAATCAGCACTCATATTATTATTGGAAACAGTGGACTCACTTTAGTGTTTATGTTGTTGTCTTCTCTTTGTATGGTATCTTGTAATGATTCAAGCTATAAAGAGGAAGAAGAATATCAGGACTATCCCGACTCATAGATGGTCTCCGGTTCAGTCTTTTTGCAAGGCTGGATAGCCTTTCTTTTTGGGACTACCATGTTGTAGTTCACCCTACCTAGCTTAAGATAATACTTATGATCCTTTAATTATATGTATATATTTGGCTTGTATTACTATCTTGCCCTGTGAGGCATGACTGTTATCACTGTTTGCATAATTATACTTACTGACTTAATATATATTTTGAGGTATTTCAGTAGTAGCTCTGAGGTGTCAATCTACTCCCAAATCTTTATTACATTTACATATATTCCGTTGCCAACATGTACCTCTGATAAGTTAGTAATGTCACGTGGAAATTCGAAAATTTTCATTTACGCTTTTTGTAAAAGTGGGGCGTTACAAATCCCAGCATGTAAGGTAAAACCAAACCTGTCCTCATGGAGAGAGGTTTAGAAATACCAAGACAGAAAAGCAGCCGCCCAACGTGCTTTAACTGTCATCCCCAAACAAAATATCTGTAGATATTTCTCAAGATAACAAGAGAAAATATGGGGATAGAATAAATGGTTCCTCAAACAGAATGCAAGGCATGAATAAGATATGACAAGATAAACAATGCAATGCAAACATACCTGACATACACTAGGATTTAGGAACCAAAATCCTAGGCATGGGAGACTTCACCTTTATTAGGTGAGTCCACTCCCCCTCAAGGGGTGAATGGTCTGATTCTTCTTGACCCATACCTGCTTGACTCGTGGTGGTGGCTTGCAGGTCTTTTCCATGTTGTCCATTCTCCTTAGCATACCTTGCATCAGACTCAGAAACCCTTCATAGTCATGGTTGCTAGTGGGCTTCTGCGGCTTTCTCTTGTAGCGCCTTGGTTTGTTCTTCTTTGATTTGCCACTCTGATAGGCAGGAACAAACTGCTGCTGATGCCGTGAAGCCTGAAGTACTGTAGGAGGTAGAGTGCCTGATGTAGCTCTTGTTGGCAGCTTCCTCTGAACCTTCAACTTCTGAAGCTGTGGACATTTGGATCGGATGTGACCGGTGATGCCGCAGTGATGACAGGTGGGCAAGCTTCTTTTGTTTGAATGCTTCTTGACATTCTCTGCAAAATTATGGTTAGCATTCTTACAAATAACATTGCCCTTACCTTTTATATGTCTCCTATGCGGAGGGACATATTTTGTTGAGGAAGAATCTTTAACTTCACTTTTCCTCAGAGCATCCTGCTTAATCCAAGGCCTGTGGGATTTCAACAAATAACAATTTGCCCTAATATGACCAATCTTCCCACAATTATGACAAGTAGGGACAAACTTACCATAAGCTTGTGTACCTGTATCTTTGGATTTTGGCATCACATGATTAGTTAAGCAAGAATTTTCTAAACAAGTTGTATCTACTATCACATGCTTAATATCAATAGAATCTATTTCAGAATCAGAAGCTTGTGAAGTAGAAGTACTCATATCATCAACAATTGAAGCAGGCTTGTTAGAAATATCTGAATGAATACAAAGCATGCTTTTCAAATTATCACTTGAGAATTTTTTCAAGAGATCCTCATATTCTTTTAATTTATTCTCAAGTGTATCAATGATGTTAAATAGCATGACATTCTCAGATCTCAAAGAGTCAATCAAAGCATGTGATTCAGTTAACTGAACAATCAATGACTCTTTTTCTTGCTTCACCTTGTTAAGCTCTTTATGAGAAACTTTAGAATGTTGAGCATTCTTCAATTTATTAAAAACCTTAAAGAGCTTAATATTAGAATCCTTATTAGATAATTGAGAAGAATTCATGATAAAGGTGTAATAAAAAAAAAATAGAAGTCACAAAGAGATGAGGATCACACTCAGGAAATAAATCCTAAACAGAGTGTACCTGCTTTGATACCAATTGAAAAACGGAAATTGACTTCTAAAATAAATAGAAAGTGTGTGCACAAAGTGTCAAAAATAATAATGTGGAAAATAAATGACACAAGGATTTTTGTTAACGAAGTGGAAACTCAATTGAGAGAAAAACCACTCCGGGGTAGCCAAACTCAGGATATCTACTATCCAGAAGACAAAGCTAGATACAAAGTAGTAACACTCACATACCCTTGATCCAGTGGTCGTACCTTCCTCTCTAACGTGTAACCCAACACGAACGCTTCCCAACCAGGTCTCCTACCTGAAGGGGTCTTCAATGGAATCTTTTACCTTAGGGTCGTCCTCTAAGATAGACTTCAGTAGTAGTGCAGCAACAACACACTTGCAATGGCTTGAGAGAGAACAAGTCAGCTTCGATAACTTCACAAAATAACTCTCTAAGCTCTGAAGGAATTCAATACCGAATTCTTACAGTTCTCAATGCCCAGGGGCCTTTATTTATAGGCTGAGGGTTCAAATGGGCGACTGCAGTAATGTGTACGGACGCCGTCCAGACGGTGAACCTGAGCAGTCCGGACGGACAACTGTGCGACCAGAATTTCTGAGATTTTCGCTGAAAATCTTTCATGTTTGAGAGCCACGTCTGGACGGTGAGACACTGTTGTCCGGATAGTCGCATGTCCGCTGCATGTAATTTCCATATAAGGTTTTCGCGCGTCCGGACCAAGGGGCATGGCCGTCCAGACGGTTGATCTTCAACACGCAATTTCCATGTCTGTGTTGCACGCGTCCGGACCATGATAGGCAGGCGTCTAGACGATTGAAGTTAAATCCGCAATTTCCATATCAGATGCACACGCGTCCAGAAGATGGCAGACTGGCGTCCGGACGGTTGAATTTGAATTACGATTTTTGCCTTAAAGAGAAGCGCGTTCGGACGGGAATCCACGTCGTCCGGACGGTTGCATCATTCTTCCCATAAATGAACTTGGAAAGAATCTGAAGCTTGGTTGAATACTGAGAGGCGTCCGGACGGGCTGCTGAGACGTCCGGACGGATGCAAGTTGGAACAGAAGCTGCTCGATACAGTAGAGGGTCCGGACGAATGATGCTAGGTCTGTTTGGGCGTCCGGACGGTATGGCACGTTGTCTGGACTGATGGAACAATGGACAGATGAGGGTCTGGACGGGATGGCACGATTGTCCGGACGGCTGACAGGTAACCGAAAATCTTCTGACTTGCAAGCAGTGCAGAATCTTCTGAAACACTTCTGAATAGCAGAATCCCTGTTAAACAACATCTTTACATACAAGTGATTTTGTCCAAACAGAATGAGGCTAATCATAAACTAACAATATATATATATCTCTATATATATATATTTACATATTATAAGTTAATAAATCCAAACACACATATATTCCTACAAAGTTACACACCTATTTCCTTACTATATATATATCACATATTAAAACCTCAACACACACTCTCTCACACTTATATTTTCTTGATCCATTTTAAACACAATTCACCCACTCCAACTTACTTTTCTCATGTAGTAAACACTCACCCACATGCTTACACATATACTCATATGTCCATAATATAAGTTAGTCAACTTCTCACACAACTCACATATATGTACATAATCAAAGCAAGGGCAAATCATAATTTCAAATAACAATAGGACTACTTGTTTTCTGAGAAGTTTAAGGAAGAAGATACTCACTAAAGCTTCTTTAAAGACTCAAAGGCAAAAGAGGTGTTGCTCTCCAACAGAAAATTCTACTAATAGTGCTTGATTTTTAGTCTAAAACAAGGACATTTTTTGCTCAAACTTTACTACTGATTTTGTGATGGAATGAGGGTGATTTGAGGCTTAAATTTGGCTTGCTAGGTGCTAGAAAGTAAGGTGAAATGAGATGAATTTTCGTGCTATAGCTACTGCACTAGAACAAGAGAGAGTTGGGTTGAAATTTTGGTTCCTTCTTCATGAAAATCAACTCCCCATGCATCCTATATATAATGGCCTTGAAGGGCTGAGATCAAGCCAACAAGAAGACACTCCAATGGCCAGATTTCAGCCAAATAATCATCCAAATTCGTAGCCCAAATCCCTTACGTCACTATTCCACATCTTTAGGCATTGATTGCTTGATATCTATGGAAATCTTGTTAGCTTTGAACCAAATTAGGCCAACTAGACTAACTAAAAGGGGGTATGATCGTGTGGTCCTAGGAGCAAGGTGTGGGTCCAAAAATCAATGGTTGAAAATCGCTCATCGCTGCTTCAACGTAAACTGCACCGCACTGGATAAAGTCGCTCGATCGACTTCGACCCATAATCGCTTGATCGACCATAAAGTCACTTGATCGATTCTATTTACCGCAATTTTAAGTCGCTCGATAGATCCACTATTCGATCAATCGACATCGCTTCCAAAGTCGCTCGATCGACTACAGAGTCGCTCGATCAACTTTGGTCAATAATTTATTTACTAACCCAATTTCTCTACATTCATAAATATATATATATACCAAAGTCGCTCGATCGACTGCAGAGTCGCTCGATCAACTTTGGTCAATAATTTATTTACTAACCCAATTTCTCTACATGCATAAATATATATATATATATATATATATATATATATATATATATATATATATATATATATATAATAATAATAATAATAATAATAATAATAATAATTTTTAAGCCTTATACTTACGCATGCGAGTGCACATATTTTAATTTATGCGACAATAACTTAAGTATGGTGTTTTTCCCGGGTATTACAACGTTATTAAGACTCGTCCGTGATGATTGATGTCCTTTTGAAATCCTATTTATGTTTGGAGATTTCTTTTAACTATTGATATTTTGAGGATATTTTGGGATTGTATTCCCTTAGTTTTTAAGTTAATTACTTTGGGAGATCTGGTATTTGCTCTGGATATTTAATGATTATTGGATTTATTTAGATATGCTATCATGCTTTAAGTCATAAATATTTCGTTGTGTTTTTAGTTAAATCTCTTGAGACCTATTTACTTGGTGAATGAGTGTTGGGAGGCGCTCCGAGTTAACTACAGATTCGTTAACCCTCGGGGGCGTTACAGTTGATGTTTAATGTTAACACATTCTTTTATGGATATGGATGTATATGTTTGGCTACACTGTTTTATCTTCCATATTAATGTGAATTAAATTTAATTTAATTTCCACTTGTGTCAATGATGATTTATGAACTTATGCATTTAGAATATTTCATTTGATTTTGGTAATGTTAAGTTGGATTATAAACTTCTAGTGTTACTTTTTTCTTACTAAATCTCAATGTATGTGATGAGTGTTCTTTGTGGTTTCAAAAGATAGGTACAAGAACATTTTTTTCAATCAATCAAAGTCTACTTAGTGGTTTGATAGGCTTCGGTGGGATTGTAAATTTTTTGTTACTTGTAATTTGTTTTTTTTGTTTTGTTTTGTTTTGTTTTGTTTTGTTTTGTTTTCAGTTTTGTCACCAAATAGTGAAATGCGGAGTTTGTTAGGTTTTTTGTGTTGGCCTATTTCGATGATTAAAACATGTGTTGTAAGCCTTTAAACACTTAAGTGTTTTGGTTGTAGAAGTTTGGGTTTGAAATTGCAAGTCACTGTACTGTTGTCAACAAGCTTGTCTTCACATGACATGAGCTAATGAGCCACCGAGAGCCTCGTCAGCTTGGACGTCAGCAACCTGTCCTGACGTTATGCGTTCCAGAAGAATTCCAGGAGTCTACCCGAGAGGGTCGTCAATTAGACCATCAACAAGGCGTCCTGACACCTTCGTATTATGGCTGAAGATACTGAAGAAAATTGATGTAATATTTTCTTGGGGGTCAAGTCAAAGACTAATAAGGAGTAAAAAGATCTATTTATTTTCAGCCTTTATTTCCTAGTCTAATAAGGAATATATTTTCCAAGTCCAATAAGGAAAGTAAATCTCCAAGTCTCATGTTGATTCTAATTCTATACAAATCAGAGTTCTGTTATGGAAAGGTCCTAGTATGGAATTAAATAAAATTATAGTCTTAGTCAAACTAAGTCTTTTATACCTCTATGTAATCGTTCTTCTATTTAAAGGAGAAACTATTAGTAAACAAGTATGAGTTGATTATTGTTTTGATAATACAGTTTATTGTATTTTTTGAGGTCAAGGCTCACTCAAAGTAGCCCATATCTTATTATTGTGTTTTGTTACTAGTTGATTCACATCAAAACCCTAGAGGCGTCTTCACGGGACACTTGTGTGTCATGACACCACTTGTGAATCTGCACTAGGCTGAAGCGATTTTCACATGCAGAAGGTTAGAGTTTTTCATCCTTTCTCTATAAAGGGATGTTCTTAGTCGATTGGAGACTAAGCCTAAGCCTTTAGAGAGTCTAAACTTGTGCTTAGCTCATCTTTGATATGTACCAAGAGAGTTTTGTGTTAAAGCTTCTGTTGCTATGTCTCTTGGAGTTTGTAATCAAACCACAACCTTGTTCAATTGTTGAAGTCTATCGATGGGTTGGTAAGAATGTAATGAAGAAGATTGCCTAGTGAGGACCTAGAACTGCTGGGGCAGAAAGCAAGCTGAGATATTTTTCTCTGTGTTAGTTTGTAATTGATCTCATTCTGTTGGACAAAATCACTTGTATGTAAAGATGTTGTTTAACAGAGATTCCGCTATTCAGAAGTGTTTCAGAAGATTCTGCACTGCTTGCAAGTCAGAAGATTTCCGGTTCCCTGTCAGCCGTCCGGACATTCGTGCCATCTCGTCCGAACGCTCATCTGTCCATTGTTCCATACGTCCAGACGATGTGCCATACTGTCTGGACGCCAGAAAGATCAAGCACCATACGTCCGGACAACATGGACTTCCGTCCGGACCTTCCACTATATCGAGAAGCTTCTATTCCAGCTTGCATCCGTCCGGAAGTCTCAGCAGCCCGTCCGGACGCCTTTCAGTATTTGACCAAGCTTTAGATTCTTTCCAAGTTCATTTATGGGAAGATTACTGCAACCGTCCGGACGGCGTGGATTCTCGTCCGGACGCCAGTCTGCCATCGTCCGGACGCGCGTGCATCTGATATGGAAATTGCAGATTTAACTTCAACCGTCTGGAAGCCTGCCTATCATGGTCCGGATGCGCGCACCACAGATATGGAAATTGTGTGTTGAAGATCAATCGTTTGGACGGCCATCCCCCCTGGTTCGGATGCGCGAAAGAATTATATGGAAATTACTTGCAGTGGACGTGCGACCGTCTGGACGACAGTACCTCACCGTCCGGACGCGGCTCTCAAACAGGGAAGATTTTCAACGAAAATCTCAGAAATTTTGGTCGCACAGTTGTCCGTTCGGACGACTCAGGTTCATCGTCCATTTGAACCCTCAGCCTATAAATAGAGGCCCATGGGCATTGAAAACTGCAAGAATTCGGTATTGAATTCCTTCAGAGCTTAGAGAGTTATTTTGTGAAGTTATTGGAGCTGATTTGTTCTCTCTCAAGCCATTGCAAGTGTGATGTTGGTGCGCTACAACTGAAGTCTATCTTAGGGGTTGGCTCCATTGAAGACCCCTTTAGGTAGGAGACCTGATTGGGAAGGGTTCGTGTTGGGTTACACGTTAGAGAGCAAGGTACGACCACTGCATCAGGGGTATGTGAGTGTTACTACTTTGTAAATAGCTTTGTCTTCTGAATAGTGGATATCCTGGGTTTGGCTGCCCCGGAGTGGTTTTTCTCATCTTGAGTTTCCACTTCGTTAACAAAAATTCTTGTGTTGTTTATTTTCCGCTTTGTTATTTTGTGTTAACACGTTAAGCACACACTTGCCTTTTATTTTTAGAAGTCAATTTCATTTTTCACTCTGTACACATCGTCATAGTATTTTACAGAAAGGATTGTAAGTTTACTATGCTTGTACACTTCAATCTTCTTTAATGATTTGTTTTCTGGGTTTGGCTGCTTGGAGTGCTTTTACCTTTAATGTGTTATTCGAAGGTTTCCACTTCGCCAGCAAATCTTTGTGTGGATTGGTTGCTGCTTGATATTTTGTGGTTTGAGATATTGTTACTACTGCATAGTTTTCCTTCTATATTTTTGCATAATTAGTTTGTGCACCTTGGGGTCAAAACCTGTTATTTCAACCCCGATGTTAGGAATAGGGAAATAAAGACCTTAATAGCTTAACAATTAAGTAGGGCTATATGCTTAACACTTCAAAGCTAAAGGATGAAAAAATTATAGCAACCCAGCGGTTAAGTGGAGGGAATACACGTAACAAACTCCAACAGTAAAGTGGGAGTATGGATACACTTGTCAATATGAAAAGGAAAATAATAAGTATGTGAAAAGATGAAAATATGTGAATAATGATGTATGAACATATTAATATGTGTTGTTATGTTTTAACTGTTATTTTCTATTTTCATGTTATGGAATGTTTTATTATTATTATATATATAAAACAGTAAGTGTGCAATTTGAAGCGCATAACAGAGTTAAGAAATAACAATTTTAATAATTGCAAATGTATTATTCTCACAGTAGAATACACTTACATAAATTAGTAGCAGGATATATATATATATATTAAGAAAATACAAAATAAAATATGAGATTTTTATAAGTATAAAAAATTGCTCCATTTAAGTGGTTATTTTAACAGTTATGACATTTTGGTGGCAAACTCTGTTTTGAAAACTATGTATACTAATAGCTGTTACTGTAAACATTGTTAGAGGTATTTTAAAAAGGGGCTCTTATTAAAAATGGTCAATATGCTTAAACTTGTTGAGTTGTGGACTCACATATTTGACCTGTAAAACTGTGGTAATTTACAAATGAGGCAAGAGAAGAAGAAAATGACGACCTATACACATGTTTTAACTTCTATCATTGAGGCTGTCTGGAAGCCTCAAAATTTTAAGAATGACTGACTTTCATTAGTCATTTTGTAGTATTTTTGTTGTGCCCCTTGTGGCACCTTTTGGAGAACAATCTTAGAGATATGTATATTAAATTGTAGACACAATGTTAGTATTTATATAAGTGAAATTTTATTTAGAACCTCCAGTATATTTAATATGAGATGAGTTTGTAGTGTCAAAAAGAAAGAAAAGAAAATTTTGTAAGTGATTATTTTTGTTGCGAGAGTTACTATTATTGTTCATATAGTAGTGTCATGTGAAAAATCCAGATATTTTTCACTTGCGACTTGTTTATAATTTGGGGTGTTACATATTGTTCAAAAAATATAACCAAATCGCATAAAAAAAATCAGGGCATTTTTGGGAAGAAAAACATCAAATATGTCACGTGTGGCACACGTAACCACTTTTTTCATCCATTTAGACAGCAGTTCTAATGGAATGGCTTTTGTTGTTGTTGTTGTTGTTGTTGTAACGGAGTGATAATTTAAATGAGCTATGTGTTACTTTTTAAAACTTGGTGGTGTAAGTGCTAAAGTAGTAATAGTTTGAGGGCTAAAGTATATTTTTACAAATTTTTTTTCTTTTTTTTGACATGTTTTACCAAATTTTTATGTAGACATTTGTTGCGTAACAAGTTAAAAATTTGTTTCACTAAAGATAGGGTTATGGGTATAATGGACACAAAAAGTCAAAATCAAAATATTGTAAAATTAAGAATATAAATATGAGTTTCTTTGTCGATTTTTTCCCCTCTTTCAAACATAGAATGTTGCAAAATGCCAATAAGAAAGTTCAAGGAAATGTTACTACAAGGAGTACAAGGGAAGAATTGTACTGGGTCAATTACACAATGGATTCTAGAGGTGTGCACGTGGGACGCTTATTAATCGCAAATAACCGGTAACCGCTAACGGGATAACTAGAAATAACTGCAAACAGATAACCGAGTACCCCCGTAGCGGTTACCAGCTATCGGGTTTTAAGAAACCGGTTAATAACTGGGTAACCAGTAACTGGTTTATATATATATATATAGACACACACACACACACACACAAAAATTATATTTATTGTAGATAAGCCCCAAACTCAACTTTTTTTTTTTTTTTTTTTTTTTCTTTTAAGGGCCCAAACTCAACCTTTAAATTCAAGGAATGAATCATCTCAAGTATTTTAATAATGAAGGTTTGATATTTTTTTGAATTGTCATCATATTTTAATTACAATACAATTGTCATTATATTTTATAATATTTGTTTGTTTGATTTTCTTTGCAATCATTTTATTTAATCTATGGAGTTGATTGTGAGCTCATTGAGATGAATGAATGGTGAATGGCAAATGAAATTATGCACGTCTACTAGTATTTTCTATTTAGAATTGAGTATCGAATGGTTGGATCTTTGATTAAAAAAAAAAAAAACTAAAAAAAATCAACAATGTGTAAAAATCGGTTATCCGGTTAATAACCGAATAACCAGGGTTGACAATAACTGCAACTGGTTGTACACCCTTATTAGATCCCCTCTCTCTCATAATTCTTTTTTGAGAATACCTTCTATCAGGATGGGCTGTAAAACCCTCATTTTACAGCAATTAATTAAAAGAGGACAACTCATCAAAACTCACAAAATGCAATAAACACGAAATCACCCGATTCTTTTTGAAACAAATTAAAAACTCACCTGATTTAAGCGTTGCCCCGCCAGCCTTTGAACAAGCCATCTACAACTGCCTCCTCCGCCAAACGTTGCCATTGCACTGCCCCGCCAGCCTAAGCGGAGCATCGACACTTTGAGCTATTCAAGCGGAGGTACGGCATGTCGTACGGGTCGCAGGAGGAGCATGAGCTTAGGCTCACGGTGTTTAGGGCGAACTTGTGACTAGTGCGTAGGCATTAGAAGATGGACCCGTCGGCAACCCACAGCGTGACCCAGTTCTCAGACCTTACCTGATCTTGCCGACCGAAGATCTTCCGGCTGATTTTGATTGGAGAGATCATGGAGTTGTTTCCGCCGTAAAAAATCAGGTACCCATTTCTTAAAAAAAGAAAAAAGGTTGTATTTTTTTTTTTGTGAGCTACTTTAGGTGTGTAAATGTTTGGATTTGATTTGTTTTTAAATCTATATTTGAAGTTGGTTTTGGTGTTTAATTTGTGGGGTAATATGTGTATTGACGTTGATTGTGAATGAATTAATGGTTGTTTTGTTTGTTTATTTATGTGTTTTTGTTATTATTTTGAGTAGGGTTCGTGCGGATCATGTTGGAGTTTCAGTACAACTGGGGCCTTGGAAGGTGCTAACTTCCTTGCCATCGGGAAGCTTGTTAGTTAGCGAGCAACAGCTTGTGAACTGTGATCATGAAGTTTGATTCTTTTGCTCTCCCTGTCTCTCTCTGTTCCTGCAATATGCTTAATGTAGAAGTTGATGTTGGTTGATTTGTGTCCATTTCTCAAACCCACATAAATGTGCATTTGGGTATTTTAGGTGTGAATATCTAATTGTTATGTAATTGACAAGGGGTTTCGTAGATCTTGGTGTTACTCACGCTTATGAAAATGTGAGAAAAATTTGACATGGAAAGTAGTTTATTTGCACAACTGAGGTTGGTTGGTATTGTCTTTATTTTGGGAATTTATTAGGACTAACCATTTGCTCTACATATTAAGCCATGCTGACAATGTTGCTTGATGGGTACCCTTTAGTTGGGCGGGATTCAGAGTTTAAATACTGCACTTGTTTTGAACAAAGAGTCCCATTTTTTTCTTCACCAAAAAGAAAAAAGTATCACAGCTATTAGATTAATGAGAATATAGTGAATTGCTTTAAGTTAATGTTGTTTTGCATTTACCCTGCTTGCATTGAACTAAGTCATTATATGTGCTATCTGTTGTAGGATCCTGAGTATTATGTTCTTAAAGAAGATACCTCCCCATGCATTTTTGGTTCTATTAAGAAACATAGATGGTCCTATGCATGTGCAAAGCAATTGATTGAGAGGCTAATTTATGGTTAACTATCTTTTCCCTTGGTCGTGCTGCTTATGATCAGTACTTGTAATTTATATTCTGACTTCTTGTCTTATTAATTACAGCTGGTGGTGCAGAGAATGGTCTCGAGTTCACAATTGTGAGACCCTTTAACTGGATTGGACCCAGAATGGATTTCATACCCGGCATTGAAGGTCCAACTGAGGGTGTTCCAAGGGTTCTAGCATGCTTTAGTAATGTATGATCAGCTTTTCTCATATCTTTAGTGAATTTCGAGATTTTAGATTTATGTTTTTCTCTTTTGTTTTGTATTTTTGTTGTAATCATGTCCTTTCTTCTTCATGTTACAGAATCTCCTGCGGTGTGAGCCACTCAAGCTTGTGGATGGGGGTGAATCCCAGAGAACTTTTGTTTATATAAAGGATGCAATTGAAGCTGTTTTGTTGATGATTGTAAGTTCCGATATACTCTCTTTCATTTTAAATTAATGTTTGGCATACAAAAGATGTGGCTGAGTGGTGTAATAATCCTTTTTCTTTCAGGAAAATCCTGCTAGAGCCAATGGTCACATTTTTAATGTGGGCAACCCTAACAATGAAGTTACAGTCAGGCAGCTTGGTGCAATGATGACTGAGGTGAAGGGTTGTGTGGGGTGTATTTTTTTGGTTTAATAGAAAAGCATTAGTGGCTTTTAATGGAATTTTTAGGATATGAGAATTAATGTTCTTGCACTGTGCAGGTTTATTTGAAGGTAAGTGGGGAACCTCCTTTAGAAGTACCTATAGTTGATGTGAGCTCCAAAGAATTTTAGAGTGTGGGATATGATGATAATGATAAGAGAATTCCTGACATGACCATAATCAACAGGCAGCTTGGTATTGATTCTTATTAATAAGTCTTGAATTATTTGATTCAAGATCCCTTAATTTGCATTTGTTAGACCTAGTTCGTGTTGTATAAATAACGTTTTGTTGTAGTTTTGTGTTTTATCTTATAATCAGGTCTTAGTTGAAATCTAGTTCAAAACACTTGAATTAGACCTGAAAATACATCTAGGGTATTTTAGTCATTCTAGAGTTCGAGATTGTTCTTGTGAGTTGAAGAATTGGCTAAGGCAATTCAATCGATCGACTTTATAATCGATCGATCGAAGTTCATCAATCGAAGAAAAATCGATTGTGCGAGATGCGATCGATCGAACCAGGACAAGCCCGGCTACGATCGAGCGAAATGAGATCGATCGACTTTATAATCGATCGATCGAATTTTCCGTCTTCCAAAAGATTAGATATTTCCAGATCTTTTGAATTCTTTATGTAATTCAAATCATAAGTTGGATTTTGTGAACAGAAATGGACACCGACTAGCACTATTTGTGCGGCTAGAATTAACTCTTGATGGTCTTTTGTAAATCCAATTCTCTATAAATATGAGAATTAGGATTTAGGTTTAGACATGCATCTTTTGGGGATTTCGGATTTGCTTAGGTGTATCAACTTAATTTTCTTGCCTTTTAGTTTCTTCGATGCTACTCTCTGGACCGAAATCCAGAGAGCTTGTTCCCTTTGTATTTTCTTCCTTGTTCTTCAATTTTCTAGCTTAGTTTTCTTTTCTTTTTCTTCCTTTTCTTGTATTCGAATTTTAGAAGTTAAATATAGTTGTTGTTCTTCGTTTCCTTTACTGTTTTCATTAATTTTCATGCTTAGATTAAATTCAATTATGTCTAGCTAAATCTCATCTTAGGGTTTGATCGAATTCTTTTCTGAAAACCATGGAGTGTTCTTGATGTTCTTGAGTTTTTCTTGATATGTTTGATGATTGTGTAAGGCTAGAGGATTGCAAAACCCATGCTAAAAAGTTTTTGTCTTCAATATTCCAATCCATTTATTCATGAAAAAGGGATTTGATTGTCTCTGAGTTTTCTTGGATTCATGAGTAAAATCAACGTTCTTGAAAGAGAACGATGTCTTGTGCAATGGTTCTATTTGACATGATGTCTGTTTACCTATTAGAGTCACCTTATAGGGTATGCTAGGGAGCACCGGTCATTTCATACCTTTGGTAGTGTAAAACGTCTTTCCATTGTAGTTTAATCTTTACATGGAATAGATCGGTGTGAAACTAGATACCTTATCATTGTGGCCTAATAATGGTTTTCATGTATCGTGTATGCTTATTAGGATGTTTTATAAAGTAGTAAGATAGGGAGCATCAATCCCCCACACCTTTGGTAGTATAAACGTTTTTCAATTATAGATTAATCTTTACGTGGTAAGTGTTTGATATGAAACTAGGTGCTTTATAACTACGTCCTAACGAAAGTATTTTCATGTCAAGGTCGTTGTAATAGTTAACGCCCATTACGCGCTCATATCATGCATGTTAAGAAGATCCATATAGACTTTAAGCATTTCATTGGTTGAGGATTAGATGAGATCAATACCCTAAGTTTCTTTTAAGTTGTTTCATTTTCCGTCTTTATTACCTTACTCGTAGCTTCAATTCTACAACTTTACTTTGTTTTTATTTTTAAGTTAAGTTAAATACGCTCTTTAGATATCCCGTTACGCAAAACAATCCCCAATCTCTGTGGTTTGATAACCCTTACTATAGTACAATTGATTTATACTATTGCGAGTGGTAAAACATATAAATTTAAAATCCACGTAGTCGAGTTGACTACCAATTTTTGGCGCTTATTCTTTATATATATATATATGTATATATATTCTAAAGCCTTTAGATTTTTAGGAGCATTGTGAGGGAATTTAATGGATTATGAATACCAGGTTGGGACCCTAAGACTTTGCTTTGGGACTTGCTTGAATTGACATTGACCTATCAACATAGGACATACGCTGAGGCTGTTAAGCAGGCCATTGCAAAACTGGCTGCCAACTAAAGCCAAAGGGGATTCTTGCTTATGTTGCTACTGTATAGCAATTCTTTCAAAAGAAGTCGTATAATATATGTTGCAACTGGTTGTGGTGAGTGAAGACAAAAATGGCAAATGGAATGATTTCATTTCAAAAA
The DNA here is from genome assembly GCF_958979055.1 of Alnus glutinosa. Lineage (NCBI taxonomy): Eukaryota > Viridiplantae > Streptophyta > Magnoliopsida > Fagales > Betulaceae > Alnus > Alnus glutinosa. The sequence continues at coordinate 6,925,981 of NC_084897.1, read as the reverse complement.
TGGCTAAAGCCATCACGGCCTTGTAACTTAAAAAATTTATTTCTAACATCTGATTCAGGTCTCAATTCAGCTTCTATGCCAATGAATTGTAAAAAGGAAAACTATATAATGTGTATAGAACTGAAGTAAACAAAATTATCCAGTAGTCAAACACAAAAAGAAATAATCACAGCAGCTTCAGAGAGTTCCATAGTCGTTCATCCTATCTACACCAATATTAATTGTATTCGATGAAGATACAGGATCTTGAGACATGACAAATGTCGTTGTAGAGGGATACACCATAGTTGGCAAGGAGCACTGTAAATTATTTACAAATAAACAAAAGTTAAATAATAGATATTTTCACTATTAATCAAATAATCACATATTACCTTGGAAGAGAATATGTTGTAATGAAAATTTACCTTTACTAAAACTTTGTTGGTCTATCGACCCCAAGTTATCCAGCCTCAAATTTGTGCTGACAATATCCCTACTGAAAAATAGCATTTTGAAAAAATATTAAGTTGAAATACATTTAAAGTATTGCAAATAAAAAAAGAAATGATTAGAATACCTTGCTTGCTTATGTGATGGACAATTGCTTTTCATATGCCCTTTTTTTAAGTTCTTGTGGAGGCTGCTTTTTTTTTTTTTTGGATGTTTTTGTCTCAAACATTTGGGTCGTCCTCTACAAGGAACATACAAGATCTTGCAATGTGAATGTAATGTTTGACAATACTTGGCTGTTTAATACAAGACCGTCGGCACTTCCTACATCACCATCCTCTATATCTTTATCACAATCATCATCCATTGTCAAACGCTCATAACGAAGCTTTTGTAAACCAATGCCAAGATGTTCATACTTTTTTTTTTCGAATGAGACCCTAGTTCTACAGCATCATCGAATTGCAACTTTAAGCTATTTCTCATCAAGGTGGAAGAATATTGTGTCTCTACTTGTATTTCATCACTAAATATGCCATGTATCTTGGCATTGATCGTCCATCTCTCTAAAACAAAATGTTGAGGAAGAATGTCTACCAAAGATTTCTTCAAAAAAACTTGAAGAATGTGCCTACATAGTATTCCAACAAATTCAAACATATGACATGTACAAGTAGCTTTCTTTCCAAGAACATCAAGTGCAACTTCATAAAATAGACTTTGTCTCTCATGATGGGTCACTCTATATATCTTCTTCCTTCCTTCCCGATGGTTAGATGAATTGTATTTTTGACTTTTAAATAGCTCTTCTTGAAACATAAAAAATGACTTTCTTGTGTAAACCTTTGCTACCTCAACTTCCATCTTGTAACATGTTTCTAAAATTGGTCTAGAAATTTTTGTCTTGACATATTTTTCTTTCTCTTTAAGATAACGTGCATCCAATGCCTTGTCATAATTGAAAATTAAATATTGACTTCTAACAACCAAGTGTGTGTGTTTGCGTGCAACAAAATATCTTAAATGTGGAATATAAAGAAGACAAGATATTTGTTACGAAGTGGAAACTCTGTGAAGAGAAAAACCATTCCGGGGTAGCCAAACCCAGGATATCCACAATACTGAAAACAAAGCTAGTTACAAGACACCCGTACTCACATACCCTTATGTAGTAGTCATACCTTTAACTCTGACACGAAGCCCATTGTGAACACTTCCCAACCAAGTCTCATACTTGAAGGGGTCTTCAATGGATTCCTTTACCTTAGGGCCGACCCCTAAGATAGACTTTACACAAACTGTTGAGCACACATCGGCAGCGGCTTGAAAGCTAGTGGATCTTCGATTCTCCCTAAACACCCTCTCTAAGCTAAGAGAATTCAATACCGAATTCTATACAATTGACAAACCTAGGGCCCTCTATTTATAGGCTTATAGAAAACCTAAATTTGCTGAGATTCGGACTCTGGCTGTCGAGCGTCCGGACTGAAGTTAGCCACGTACGGACGGTCTTCTGCGATTGCCTTTTAGAAACAGCACAATTCTATCCTTATCAGGTCCTTGTCCGGATGGTCTTCGCTATAACTCCTTTATTTGTTCGAACGGAATATTGGAATATTCTGAAATGTTGGACAGCGTCCGGACATGTTGCCACATCATCCAGATGACTTGTAGAGACTTCTCTAACAGTATCAATTTCTAAAATTCAACTCAGTGTAGAATAATGATTGACCTAGCATCCGGACGGTGTTGCTCTGTCGTCCGGACGTCTTCAACTCAATCTGTTGGACACTACAGGGCTTCCAGACGCCTTCAAAGGTTCGTCCGGACAGTTGCACAAGAACCGGTTGATTTGGCTTGGAATTTGTAAGGAATCTTCATGGATATCTTCTAGAAGCTTGTGATCAGTCACATGCTTTCAAATGAACACTGTCTGAATACATGAAGACTCTGAATAAGAACCAATCGTCCTGTTAATTTGTAACCATTACATAAAGTGTTTTTTGTTATCCAAAATGTAGCCAACATAAAATACTAACAAACTCCCCCTTTGGCCATTATGGGACAAAAACACTTGACCGGTTTGGAAATACATTCCCGGTCTAAAAACCAAAAAATACTCCCTGTTTTTGTCACACAAGGACAAAGGGTAAACATAGTATTTAAAAAAACATAAGTATGTAAAAATTTCATAACTAAATAAAATTGTCCTTAAAACACAATAAATAATAATAATAAAAAAGATCAGTCCTCAACATCAGGCTTAAGGTGATGATACTACAGGCACTCCCTGATGTCAATCTGACACTGTTCAACACGCTCTCCAATAAAATTAACTTCTCGTTGGAGAGCTCTCATGGATGACATAAGCTGAGTAAATGCAACTTCTATATCAAAGGAAGGAGGCACAACCTGTGATGATGATGCAGCTGCTGGTGGGGGAACTGGTGGAGGATGAGGAACACCGCCTTCAGCCTCATGCCGCAACTGCGCATTAGACTTCATGAGGGTCTGTATGCCAAGAGGATCTGGAATCTATGATCTAGGCTCAGAGTCTGAAATATCTGTCACGGCTTGAAGACAGATTTGAGTGATCAAACACCCAAAAGACAAACTCGTGTTCTTCTCATCGCGAACCTCAAGCATAGTGTGCAAGATGTGCTTGCACAAGCAAAAAGGAGTCTGCATCACAATGGCATAGAGAAGGGTCGCCTTCTTGAGAGTAAGCTCACTCCGACGAGCTTGAGGCCAAGGGTTGGTTACCACAACCTTTGCTAAGAATCGGTGCATAGGAGCAAAAGCACCGATATTGATCTGTGAATGTGACTTGTCCTCTCTCTGTGGCCTCGTGCCAAAGAAATCATGCAAAAAGTCAATGCTGGGAGCCTCATCACCAGGAGGGAAAGGAACTCCTGAGACTGGTAGAATAGGGACCCCGATTATAGCACTGATAAGTCAATCAGAATCGTTTGTCCTTTGACCATAGTTTGCATGATCAGTCCTCTATCATCATCCTGGATGATGATCATGTTCCCATAGAATTCCTGCACCAGTCTGGAAAAGGCCGGGCAGGCACAGTTGTACAGGTACTCCCATTGGTTCTCCAGAAGGATCTAACTAACGGGGAGGAGAACTGGATCCCTCAAATCGGCGCGGAGAAGATTCTGCTTCGATAGGACTTGCCGCGATTGCATGCAGTGACGCCTGTCAGCAATAGATTCTTTAGTTCTTTGCCTAACTCGTGGAGGAGAGTCGTCTAAAGTCATTTTCTGGGCTAAAAAATACAAAGAAATCCATGAAAACATTAATTCTTGTTAGTCCAAAATTTTTTTTGGGCATTATGAATGCTGTAAAATGGACTATCCTAAAAATTACAACTACATAAAACTCAACCTAACCAATAACAACATACCACAACTTAGAAAAAATGCAAAATCTCATCCCAATCAATAAAGAATATGAGCAATGAATTATATTAAACTCAAAATATGATAATCCCAAAAACAAACTATTTTAAGCATAAAAACTTAAAATAAATCAGTAAAAAGGTAGACAAGCGTACCTAGGGTGGAGATAAATTGCAAAAAGGACAAGCGCACGTGAGAAGCACACATAAAAAGCAAGAAAAAAACGCACAAGACGACAAAAAAAATACCAAAAAGAATGAAATGAGAGGGGCTGCGGCGCGGGGGAATGCGATATAACCCTACAGGGTTCACCGTTCGAACGAAACTTAAGTGACGTCCGGATGTAGTGCCACGTAAGAGATTGCACAAACACGCTCGTCCAGACAAGGAGAAGAGACGTCCGGATGAAGCAACCTTACCATCTGGACAACCAGAAACACCGTTCGGACGCTTCACACAAAAAAAAAAAAAATATGAAAAAGAGAGGAAAAAGAGCAGAAAAATATTCCTCAAATAATTTTCTGAACACACATGTATAAAAAGCTGATATCCCAGTTTAATTTGCATTGAAAAAAAAAAAAGATATAATTGAGAGTTAAGAGTCAATACGCACAAAAATTTCCCTACAGAAAGACATTTTTCAATAGTAAACTTAACTCAAGCAATGCGCGTGTGTGTGAAGGCTTTCTCAATAAGGTATGAATTTCACTAATAGGACTTAAATCACCAAAATTTTCTAAATAAGAGAGAAAATCAATGTTAGATCAGTCAAAAATCAAACCTTATTTTACTAGGACCTAGCCACCCTCATCTGATACACTCCCCCTAAGCTGCAGCACTTTTTTCTTTTATATCGTCCTTTGGTGACCGTCTATTTCTACAATGATTTGGTCACTGACTATTTCTAGAGGGACAAATTCAAGAACAGATTTAGCACAGAAGCAGTAGACCTTTTTATTTATCCATATTTATTCAGTTTTGAATGCTTTTTATCACTTGGTGCTACAACCTAGAACGAATGCCGGAATTTATGGGTTTTAGGTTCAACTAGCGAATTGGTCATTTTGACCATCTTAACAAAAAAATCTTTCTCAATAGAATTTCCAGAAGCTAAAAGTCAAAGAGAAAAAATGTACCTTAGGGGAGCCTTGGATAGTGCATAATTTCATCGCACGAAAAAAGCAACTATCTAGTATGGATGTAACTGAGAAACTTTGCAGATATCAAGAAAAACTCTCAGTTATATAAAGGCAAAAGAATAAATGCATCAAAAACTAAGACATCAATTAAACATACATAAGATATCTGGAAGCTATATAATGGAACAACAAAACTCTGCATCCTTTATCCCCTTCTTTTTTATTTTTTATTTTAAAAAGAAAACAAAAACATGCTTCATAAAAAAGAGGATAGTATAGTACAATAATGTAAGGTAAAAGCAAACTTGACCTCAGGGAGAGAGGTTTGACAGTACCAGGATAGAAAAGCAACCGCTCGACGTGCTTTTTCTATCATCCTTATTTAATACTGCAGAATTTCCTCAAGACAAACAATAGGGAATGTAGGGATAGAAAAGATGGTTCCATAACAACATGCAAAGATTTCATGAGATGCTATAAAAATGCTATGCAAGTGTACCTGTCATGCTCTAGGATTTAGGAATCAAAATCCTAGGCATGTGTGACCTCACCTACTGGGTAGGTCCGCTCCCCCTTGGGGGGTGGGTGTCCTCTTTCTTGTCCTGTCCTTCCTTCTTTAGCTGTAGTGTCAGATATCTAACTAGATCTTGCATGAAAGAACTAACGGAAGATGTTTCTTCATAGATGATTTCCCTTTCTGCAGCTTTTTATTCCTCCATATACAGCTTCTTGGGGACCCAAGTCCTTTTTGCTTGAGAAGGCTTCTACAGCTGCTAATGCTTTGGAACATGATTTGCGGAGATCTATGATGCCTGGGTGGCTTAGGTGGAAGACACCTAGGTCTGATATGACTGCTAACTCCACATTGGTGACGCATGGGAGTTTTAGGAACCTGGCACATTTTCTTCCTCTGAACTTGCCGATGTGGGCATTTAGGTCTGATATGCCATGGTTCGCCACAGTGATGGCATGTAGAAGGCTTTCTTCTGATAGAAAGCTTGGCCAGAGGCTGAGGGATGACTAGTACCTCCCCATCCATAACAGTTTTCCCTTATTAACGCTTAAGGGTGGAGACTCGGGAATAACCGGCTTCACAAAAATAGTCTGGGAGGTAGAAGAAATATCAGAAGTAGAAGGAGGAACATACCCGAGTCCGGTCTTGTCGGTTAGGCACTTCTGAATGGATAGCATGTGAATTAGCTTCTCGTCTAAGACTCTTTCAAGTTGCAATTGTGTCTCCAGAAGCCTCTCTTCTAAATCATTGATCTTTATTAGCATAACGGTCTTCTCAGTCCTGAGGCTGTTTAGCTCTAGTACTTGCTACTTGTATTTCTCCCTCAGCTTTAAGAACTCTACATATTGAAGTTGATAGGCTGATTGCATATCTTTTTCTTCACTATTCTCAGAGTAGTAGGACTGAGAATCCTCATTTTCTTCATGTGGGGCCATGAAGGCCAGGAAATTTTCTTCCTCAGGAGTTTCTTCTTCCTTCTCAGACTCAGCGCTGAGAGTAGCATTAAAAGCTTTCCCTTTTAGTTTCTTCAGATTTGCACATTCAGTTCTGATGTGCCCGAAGCCTAAACATTCGAAGCATTAGGGACCCCTCGGATCTTTCTTCTCTGCTTCTTGTGACTCAGCTGTGTGGGGAGCCTTTCTTAGTCTGTTATGGAACTTCTTCTTGAATTTATTATTCTTCATAAACCGCTTGAAGATCTTGGCTAACATTGCCACTGCATCTTCATTAATATCGTAGTCTTCGTCAGAATAGACTCTGGATTTCTTCTTGGATGCCTTAGATGCCTTGAGGGCAATTGTCTTTGCCTTTCTGACTGGAGGTAAGGAGTATTCATATGCCTGAAGAGATCCTACCAGCTCTTCAATCTTCATCTCCTCCAAATCCTTGCTTTCTTCTATAGTTGTCACCTTAATTCTGAAACGCTCAAGCAAAGATCTTAGTAGTTTTCGGATGAGTTTTACATACGAGATTTGTTTCCCAAGACTCACCATCGAGTTTCTTAGGTCGCTAATCTTGGTGTAAAACTCTCCGAAGGTCTCTTCTTCTAGCATCTTAATTTCTTCAAATTTAGAAATCAACATTTGAAGCTTGACAGATTTTACCAGTTTTGTGCCTTCATATATTGTTTCTAGAATTTGCCATGCATCTTTAGCAATATCACAATTTGAAATTCTTGCGAATTCAGATGGTGAAAGTGCTTGACAAAGTGCATGGAGGGCTTTATCATTGGAGAGCCGCGCGTTTGTTTGAGTAATAGTAATTTCGTCTGTTTCTTCTGGTTTAATCCAACCAGTTTCAACAATTTTCCAGACGTCAATTGATTTTAAAAAGAAGCACATCGGGCTTTCCAATAGCCATAGTTCGTCTCATCAAAATAGAAGTCAAGAGAATACATTTAAGAAATAAATCTAAAACAGAGTGTACCAAGCTATGATACCAATTGAAAATTAAATATTGACTTCTAACAACCAAGTGTGTGTGTTTGTGTGCAACAAAATATCTTTGTAACACTTTATGTAATGGTTGCGTTTTAACAGGATGGTCGGTTTTCAATTTAGAATCTTCATGTTATTCAGACAATGATCAAATCAAAAACAATAACTGATCACAAGCTACTAGAAGATGTCCATGAAGAATCCTTGCAAAATCCAAGACAAAAACAACTAAATCCTGTGCAACCGTCCAGACGGGCCTTTGAAGGTGTCTGGACGCGCCGCAATGTCTCACAAATAAACATTGAAGACGTCAGGATGTCAGAGCAACACCGTCCGGACGCTAGGTCAATTAGTATTCAACAAGGAGTCTGATTTCAGAAGTCGACACTGTTTAGGAAGTCTCTGCAAGCCATCTGGGCGACGTGGCAACATGTCTCGATGATGTCTAGTAGTTCAGAATATTCCAGAGTTCCTTTCAAACGTGGAAAGGATTTTAGCGAAGATCGTCCGAACACTCGGTCAAGTCGTCCGGACGTGAACCTGATAAAGATAAAATTGCGCTGTTTCTGAAAGGATATTGCAGAAAACCGTTCGGACGAGGCTATTTTCTGTCCAGACACTCGCCAGCCAGAGTCCGAATCTCAACAGTTTTTGAGGTCTCTTGAAACCTATAAATAAAGGGCTCTAGGCTAGTGTTTTGTACAGAATTCGACAGTGAATTCCATAGTGCTTTGAGAGGGTGTTTAGGGATAATCGAAGATCCGCTAGCTCTCAAGCCAGTGCTAGTGTGTGCTCAGTTGTTCGTGTAAAGTCTATCTTAGAGGTCGGCTCTAGGGTAAAGGAATTAGGAATACAAGGTAAGTTTTTTCCTAAGTGTCGTAATTGTGGGAAGATTTGTCATATTAGGCCAAATTGTTGTTTGTTGAAATCCCACAGGCATTGGATTAAGCAGGATGCTATGAGGAAAAGTGAAGTTGAAGATTCTTCCTCATCAAAACATGTCTCTCTGCATAGGAGACATATAAAAGGTAAGGGCAATATTGTTTGTAAGAATGCTAACCATATTTCTGCAGAGAAAGTCAAGCAGCATTTCAACAAAAGAAGCCTGCCCACCTGTCATAATTGCGGCATCACCGGCCACATCCGACCCGAATGTCCACAGCTCCAAACTCAGAAGAAGAAGGCTCAGAGGAAGTTGCCTACTAAAACCACATCAGGTACTCTACCTTCGGCGGGACATCAGGTTCCATGGCATCAATGGCAACAACAGTGGTCTGTTCCAAAGAACACATCAAGGCGCTACAAGAGAAAGCCGCAAAAGCCCATTAGCAACCATGGCTATGAAGGGTTGTTGAGCTTAATGTAATGTATGCTAAGAAGAATGGACAACATGAACAAGACCTGCAAACCACTGCCACAGATCAAACAGCTATGGGTCAGGAATGATGAGACCATTCACCCCTTGAGGGGGAGTGGACTCACCTAGTATAGGTGTAGTCTCACCATGCCTAGGATTTTGGTTCCTAAATCCTAGTGCATACCAGGTATGTTTGCATTGCATTAATTGTCGTATCTTATATATCCTATTTTTGCTTTGCATTCTGTTTGAGGAACCACCTTTTCTATCCCTAGATTTTCTCTTGGTTGCTTTGAGAATTTTCTACAGGTACATTCTAGGGATGATAGAGAAAGCATGTCACTGCTTCACTATCTTGATATAGTCAAACCTCTCTCCCTGAGATCAGGTTTGCTCTTATCTTACATGCTTGGACTAAACTGTCTTCTTCTCTATGTAAGCATGTTTTTGTTCTTTTTCTATTTTATTGTTTTCAACAAAAAAAAAAAAATTGGGGGAAAAGATGCAGAATTTTTATTTTTTTAGAGTTGTTTTTCAGATATTGTATGTGTTTTTGCCTGATATCTCAGTTCATTGTGCATTAATTGAGTATGCTTATATAAGATTGAGAGTTTATGTCTGATATCTGCTAAGTTTTCCTGTGCATCTTAATACTAGGTAGTTGTTTTTCTCATGCGATGAAAAATTGTGCACTATCCAAAGCTCCCCTAAGGTACATTTTTTTCTCTCTGACTTTTAGCTTCTGAAAATTCTAATGAGAGAGATTTTTTTTTGCTAAGATGGTCAAATTGACCAACTCGCTAGTTGAACCTAAAACCCATAAATTCTGGCATTCTTTCTAGGTTGCAGTACCAAGTGATAAAAAGCATTCAAAACTGAATAAATATAGATAAATAAAAAGATCCATTGCTTTTGTGCTATAAATCTGTTCTTGAACTTGTCCCTATAGAAATAGTCAGTGACCAAATCATTGCAGAAATAGACGGTCACTAAAGGACGAAGTAAAAGAAAAGTGTTGTAACTTAGGGAGAGTGTATCAGATGAGGGTGGTTAGGCCCTAGTAAAATAAGGTTTGACTTTTGACTGATCTAATATTGATTTTTTCTCTTATTTAGAAAATCCGGTTGCTTTAAGTCATATCAGTGAAGTTCATATCTTATTGAGAAAGCTTTCACACACACACGCATTACATGAGTTAAGTTTACTATTGAAAAATTTCTATTTGCAGGAAAATTTTTGTGCTTATTGACTCTTAACTCTCAATTATATCTTGGTATATTTTTGAAATGCTATTTGACTATTTTATCAATTATTTATACATGCATGTTCTGAAGCTAACATTAGGAAAAAAATTTCTACATATTTCCCTCTATTTTTTAGCTTCTAGTGTGAAGCATCCAGACGGACATGTTCTTGAGTCCGGACGTGCTCGGCTCTGTCGATCTCTTATCTGACTGCATGCCGTCCAGACGAGTATGTACCACATCCGAACGCGAGCTTTTTGCTTTATCTGCCAAACACACACTACTTTTTGTCTATTCTATCATGTTGTGTTGTGTGTGTTTTCTCTTGGACTGATCCTGAGATTTTGGTATTCTCTGCACATCTTTTCTCATCCCCAGGTATTTCCTTTTACTTTCCTTATTCTCTTAAGCTTTGTTTCTTTTTAGAATATTGGAATCTTTAATTGATTATGATTTGAGAGATTGTGCATGAATATCTTTTTCTGTCTTTATGCTGGATGGATATTACTAATCTGTGTCTTTTGGATTGCTATATCTACTTTTGTATTTATTTATGCATCCAATTGATAGTTATCATAATACCACATTATTTTTGAAACTAACAGGATCTAATATTTCATTGTGGTGTTATTTTTGGATAGATTTCTATTTAAATATTTTTAGGAATATGTTGTCCAACGGCTTTTAGCATAGTGTCAGACATAGGGCTCTTTGCAAAACAAACCAATGTTGAAATCATATGTTCTAGAGATCTCGAATTTTAGATGAGCTCATTCCCCCTGCTCATACAGAGTCTTCTGTAACCTTTCTTCTATATCTGCACCAGCTAGAGATTTAGGGGTGAATCTTCTTTATCATCTTGCAGACCACTTGTCTAGAGGATTTCTTTCTGCGAATGATCAGTTTCGGGCAAAAAGACTCAAGTGACTGAAACTTTTCAGTCTATGGTTTCCCGACTTCAGAAGCTAGAAGCCGAAGTAGTTCAAATCTAGCTTTTTATACGGTTTTCTCTCCGTTACTTGATTTAAATGGATCAGCAGGATTTGGTACTTGGAGGATTTTTTTTCCTCTCTTTTGGGCCACTTGCAAACTCTTCTCTAGTTTCCTATTGTTTTGGATTTTAGAACGTTTTTGTCTGTGGATTTTATATACTTTATTTACTCTTGTTCTGTTGAGACATCAAGGGGGAGTATTTTAATACTGTGGTCTTTCTATACTCTGTTTACCCTTTGTCCCTTTGAGACAAAAAGGGGGAGTATATGTTAATTTTTGGACCGGAAATGTATTTTTAACCGGTCTAATGGTTTTTGTCCCAGAATGGCCAAATAGGGAGTTTGTTAGTTTTTGATTGGCAGCATTCTGTTGACAAAATCATTATTATGTAATGTTGCTACTTTCACAGGGATGCCGTATATTTCAGAGTCTTCAAATATTCAGAGTTTATTTCTCTGATGTGGAAAGAGTCGTATTATGACAAGTTGCAAGTGTCACAAGCTTCATGAAGGCTATTTCAGTGTTCAAGGAAGATTCTGTGTAGATTCCAACTCAGAGAAGTCGGATCCCAAACAACCTTCCGAATGATGTGGTGTTCCTGTCAGGACGCTCATTAGTTAGCAACATCCATCTGAACGACGAGAACCTTCCGTCCGGACACCCCACAGTGTCTCACAAATAAACATTGAAGATGTCCAAACGTTAGAGCAACACCGTCCGGACACTAGGTCAATTAGTATTGATGTGTGTTTTAAAGAGCACTCGCAAGCGCACGAATTGTTTGCAATATAGTGTGTGCAAGTGCGAGGTTGAATCCGCATGGAAATGGTCAAATATTGGTGTCTTGTTTACTCAACCTCATTTTAACCTAGTTCCAAAGGTTTGAGGAGAACAAAAGACTAAATAAAAGAGATGGAATGAAATATGCAAATTAAAAGGAACTAAGGCTAAGGAATCCACCCAACCAAATCCAACAACTCACACTCTTGGTTTCCACTTGAACACCCAAAAAACATTAAGCTTAGGGTGTCATTCAAGTTTCTCAACCATAAACCCTAGAACCATTAAATGAATCCAACACAAAGACAAATCACAAAGAGTACCAATTTGAAATCAAATCATCCAATGTATCATTCAATCACAATGGATATCATCATTCAAACCGATAAAACAATGTATCCATTGGTTGAAACACATCAAATGTCCTATTTCCACCACTAACCACATTCATTGCAAAAGATAAAGCATTAAATGAATGGAACTTGAACAACAAATATGATATATCATTAAATATGCAAGTGGTACAGCAAGAGTGTGAGCGTCATCAGTGGAAAGGTTTCATCCTCAACCTTAGTTGAGGTTACTAGCCTTCCATGACTAGGAACACCACAAGAAAATGAAGAACAACCATAAGAAAATGAAGAACAACCATGGAAATAAAAAGAAAAGCTTTACAAAGAGGAAGTGTCTAAGAACAAAAGCTACTGAAATACACTACAAAATACACGAAATTAAACCTATCTACTGTTCTCTACTACCTCTACAAGGGGGCATGGCTATGGCTTTTATAGAAGAAAACTAGGGCTAGAAACTCATATAAAATGACTCCTCTACCCTCCTCTAGGGTTCCTCTCTTGCTAGAGACAACCAAGAACATGAAACCAGCGTGTTCTACTGCGAAAATCAGAGGGAGAGCTGCTTTTTGTCATGGAGGAGCTTCTGATTGGGTGTTCTGGAGCGCTCTGCAAAAGCAGGTTCTGGGAAATTTCGATCGATCGACTTTTATTTCGATCGATCGACTTCGGGCAAAATTAGATCATTCGACTTTAAGTTCGATCGATCGACTATTCAGGACCTCCGAATTTCCAAGCATTTCCTTATGAAATTTGCCATTCCTCTCTTATTGACCTACAGAAACAGAAAAACACAAAAACTAACCAAAACATCAGAAAATAACAAGGCTAAAGGTCTAACTAGTGCAAATCAAGGGGTCCAAATACACAATATTTGGCACTCATCAAGTATTCAACAAGAAGTCTGATTTCAGAAGTTGAAACTGTTTGGGAAGTCTCTGCAAGCCGTCCAGACGACGTGGCAACACGTCCGAACAATGTCCAGTAGTTCAGAATATTCCAGAGTTCTGTTCGAAAGCAGAAAGGATTTTAGCGAAGACCGTCTGGACGCTCGGTCAAGCCGTCCGGATATGAACTTGATAAAGATAAAATTACGCTGTTTCTGAAAGGATATTGCAAAAAACCGTCCGGACAAGGCTATTTTCAGTCCGGACGCTCGCCAGCCAGAGTCCGAATCTTAGCAGTTTTTGAGGTCTCTTGAAGCCTATAAATAGGGGGCTCTAGGCTAGTGTTTTGTATAGAATTCGACAGTGAATTCCGTAGTGCTTTGAGAGGGTGTTTAGGGAGAATTGAAGATCCGCTAGCTCTCAAGCCGTTGCCGATGTGTGCTCAGTTGTTCTTGTGAAGTCTATCTTAGGGGTCGGCCCTAGGGAAAAGGAATCTATCAAAAACCCCTTCAGGTGGAAGATCTAGTTCGGAAGCATTCGTGTTGGGTTACACGTTAGAGTTAAAGGTATGACTACTGCATAGGGTTATATGAGTACGAGTGTCTTGTAACTAGCTTTGTTTTTGGATAGTGGATTTCCTGGGTTTGGCTGCCCCGGAGTGGTTTTTTCTCTTCAAAGAGTTTCCAATTCGTAACAAATATCTTGTCTTATTTAAATTCCGCATTTAAGATATTTGTTTGCTGATGTGCAAATTTGTTTAACTCGCAAGCGCACGAATCGTATGTAGCATAGTACGTGCAAGTGCGAGGTCGAATCCGCAGGGAAGTGTGTGTGAAGAAAAGAAAATCACTTTCTATTTAAATAAATCTTGTTTTAACTTAGACCCAAAGATTTTGGAATTTTTGTCAACAAAATAATAAACAAAAAAAAAAACTAAATAAGAACAATTTATAAAGAAAGACACTAAGGTATTGGAATTCATCAAACCAAATCAAACACCCTACTGTTGCATTTTATTCATAAATTCAATCAATGGGCTCAATAGTCAAATTCAAAACATGAAAACATTTGAATAAATCAATTCAAACAAATCACAACGATTATCCATTTTTAATTGAAATCATTTATTGTATCCGGAAATCACAATAGATATCTCAATCTCAAAGAAATCAATCGATGTATCCATCGATTGAATTACAACAAACATTAAATAAAGATCATCAATCTAAAAAAATAAATTGACGTGGAATTTGAATATATATATATATATATATATATATATATATAAGAACAATGAATCTATGAATATCATGAAAAGAGTATAGGTGTTATCATTGATGAGGTTTCATCATCAACCTTAGTTGAGGATTTTAGCCTCTCATGATTAAAAACACCAACAATTCGTGAAATGAAATCATGAAATAATAAAAGCGAAGAAGAAAAAGAAGAACATAAGTTTTTTTTTTAAAAAAAAAGTAAAATTAAAACAATGGGAAAGAAAGGAAGAACGGAAACGAAGTAACAATAAACAAAAGATAAGTGATGAGAAAGAAAGAAAGAACGAAAATTAAATAAAAATTAAGCAATAAATAAAAATGAAAAGAAAGAAGAACAATTGAAATTTAAATAACTTAAAATTAAAAGAAAGAGTAACAACTTACAAAAGAAAAGAAAAGAGATAAGACAAGTGCTCTGAAGAGAAAAGTTGATGCCCTAAGTGGTACCTAACAGGGGGTATTTATAGCAGAAGATTAGGTTAAACCAATCTTTTACAAAATGACACCTCTACCCCTCTAAACCCTAATAGAAGAAAAGAACGCTAGGGTTTAGGGCCATATTTTCAAAATGGTACCTCTACCCCTCAAAAACCCTAATAAGATAAAAGAATGCTAGGGTTTGGAGTGTCTGCAGTCGACAGGAACAAGGAAATTCGCGCTCTTATATTGCGAGGCATTTATGACGTGGCAGACATTCGAATTGGGAAAATTATATTTCACAATGATTTGTAGCATTTTGAATTATTTTTCCAACGCCGCTAATTTCACTTCAATCTGATACTTGAGCTAAAAGTTATAATCAAAATACTATGACTTGTGCAGAACTTGAAATTTAATCCAATCCGATTTTGACTTCCAAAATTTGCAATTTTTTTTTTTTTTTCACTTTAAAACTACGGTTTTCTCTTCAGGATCTGCAAAATAACAAAATACAAAAACTAACCAAAAATATTAGAAAATAACAAAACTAAAGGTCTAACTAATGCAAATTAAAGGGTCTAAATATACAATATTTGGCACTCATCAAATACCCTCAAACTTACATTTTGCTAGTCCCTTAGCAAAACAAAATGAATAAAATCAAATCAAATCAAAGTAAGAAACATAAATCCGCTTCCGTGGGAAAAACGATTGCATTTAGCGTATGCAATAAGCCTTTTAAACCTCTAGGACTCCCTAGAGGACGAGTGAAGTCTCATGAGGGTTTGTCAGAAATGATACCCAAAAACATTTTAAAGCACTATGTTGTTGTTAAGATAAAAACTTCCATACAAACACATGGTTCATACATCATTAGTAGGCTTAACAAGGCGAACGTCACAATCACATCAGCCATCACAAATCAATTAACTCATAGCTGGAAAATCGAGAAAAGACATGTTCCAATAAGTGCAAAGTGAGATTTAACATAGACTCATGAGGTTTCAATTTCTAAAAGTTTGTGTACCCAAAATTCATAGGATTTTTATTAGATGAAAACAACCAAGGCTGTAAATTTTTTTTATTTTTTTTTATTTTTATTTTTTTATTTTTATTTTTTTTTTATTTTTTGTGTAGGCCGTGCAATGCTTGACTCCCTTAAGCTTTCTAATTGACCTATGTAGCGAGTGTTGGGCCAATGACTCCCAAACCAGATGGTTTTAGGGCACTAGATGTAGACACATCCCTAAGGGCTTAATTACTCAAGTCAACAAGGCTACGAAGCCAAACTAGCCATACAATCAATCAAATTTAAATTCCGCATCTTTTTACGTGAACACTCAATGCTTAATGAAGCAAGAGGCCCGGTTACTCAATGAGAACTCAAATTGATGATACAGCCAAGGTTTCATCTTAATGAGGCAAGAGGCCCGCATCTTTTTTTAAAAAAAAACAGCCAAGGTTTCATCAACAAATCATCCTACAAATCTTATGATACACATTCCTCAATTCAAATTTCATGCCCCACCAAACCAATGCAAGTGTGCTTGTGAATTTCAACTAAAAACAAGTGAAGTCTCTCAAATCCAGCAGATGAGTCAACAAATTCAAATTTCTAATGATATGCAATGTTCAGAATGTTAAGCAAACCAATGATATGCAAACCATAGTAAGATGTAATAATGCTCAATCAACAACATAGCAATTTTTTTTAAAAAAAAAATTTATGATAACAACAAAATAACAAACAGGGACAGAAATACAGACAGGGATAGAAATGCCTACCTCACCCCCAAACTAAAATGACACATTGTCCCCAATGTGACCAGAAATACAATACCGATTGGGTGATGCAAGTCGAGTATAGCAAGGCTCCCCCAAACTTGAATGGCAGACATGTATCCTAAAAAATATTATAAAAACAAAAACAAACAAACAATCAAGTGATAAGTGAAAGAATGAGGGTTGCCTCCCACAAGCGCTAAGTTTTAAGTCTTCAGCCAGACTTTCCTCTAGAGACAACAGTTACTCGGAATAGCTTGGGTCCTCCAAAAGAGTCGTCTCAATCTCCGGACTCTTCAACTCCAGGAATGGTTTCAGCCTTTGCCCATTGACCTTGAAAGTCGTACCATTTGTAGGATCCTCGATCTCAATGGCCCCATAAAAAGAAACAGAGCGAACAATAAATGGGCCCGTCCATCGAGATCGGAGTTTACCCGGGAAGAGATGCAATCGTGAATTGTAGAGAAGGACTTTCTGACCAGGCTCAAAAGATCGTCTCAAAATATGTTGGTCATGGGCCCTCTTCATCTGCTCCTTGTAAGACCTCGCACAGTCGTAAGCATCATTCCTCAATTCCTCCAATTCATTGAGTTGGAGCTTCCTTTGTGAACCAGCCTTTGTGAGATTGAAGTTCAACTGCTTGATGGCCCAATAAGCCCGATGCTCCAGCTCCACCGGAAGATGACAAGCCTTGCCATAGACAAGCCGATATGGGGACATGCCAATCGGGGTCTTGAAGGCTGTGCGGTATGCCCATAGTAGATGGTTCAAGTGCAAAGACCAATCTTTCCGTGAAGGGTTTACCGTCTTCTCCAAAATTCTTTTGATTTCCCTATTAGATACCTCCACTTGTCCACTGGTCTGAGGGTGATATGGGGTTGCAACCTTGTGGGTGATGAAATATTTCTTCATCAACTGCTCAAAGATCCTGTTGCAGAAATGCTTGCCACCATCACTTATGATTGCTCGGGGAGTACAAAAACGAGCAAAGATATTATCCTTCAAAAACTGAACCACTACTCTATGGTCATTGGTCTTACAAGCAATAGCCTCCACTCATTTGGACACATAATCCACAGCAACATGGATATAAAGATGGCCAAAGGAGTTTGGGAACGGTCCCATAAAATCGATGCCCCAAACATCAAAAATCTCAACAATCAGAATGGGGTTGAGAGGCATCATATTCCTTCTAGAAATACTCCCTAGCTTCTGGCAACGCTCATAAGAGGCACAGTAGGTATAAGAGTCACGAAACAAGGTGGGCCAATAAAATCCACACTGCAAAATCTTTGCAGCGGTCTTCTTAGCACTAAAGTGGCCCCCACAAGCATGATCATGGCAAAAGGAGATGACATTAGCTTGGTCATGCTCAAGGATACATCTCCTAATGATCTGATTAGGACAATACTTAAAAAGGTAAGGATCTTCCCAGAAAAAATATTTCACCATGGCTAGAAACTTTGACTTGTCTTGCCATCCCCAATGTGAAGGCATGTGGCCCGTGACAAGATAGTTGACGATATCGGCAAACCATGGTGAAGGAGTATGAGCAATGTGCATCAATTGCTCATCGGGGAAGGTCTCAGAGATGGGGGTGGCCTCCTTAGTAAAATCAATAGTCAGTCTGGAGAGATGGTCGGCTACCACATTTTCAGAACCCTTTTTATCCCGTATTTCGATGTCGAACTCTTGCAGTAGTAGTATCCACTGGATGAGACGAGATTTGGCATCTTTTTTGGAGAAAAGATACCTCAAGGCTGCATGATCCGAGTAGACAATGACTTTGGAACCCAGTAGGTATGATCGAAACTTATCCAAAGCAAATACGACTGCCAACAACTCCTTCTCCGTGGTTGAATAGTTAAGTTGAGCGTCATTAAGAGTCCGACTCGCATAATAGATGACATAGGGGAGTTTGTCTATACGCTGCCCCAAAACAGCTCCAACGGCATAGTCCGAAGCATCGCACATGATCTCAAATGGAACACCCCAGGTGGGTGGCTTGATGATGGGTGTGGACGTCAAAATCTTCTTTAGAGCCCCAAATGCCTTCTTGCAGTCCTCATCAAATATAAACGGGGTCTCCTTTACCAATAAATTGCATAAGGGCCGGCGATTTTGCTGAAATCCTTGATGAATCGCTGATAGAACCCTGCATGGCCCAAGAAAGAACGAACCTCTTTGACAGTACGTGGAGGTGGAAGGTTGGATATCAGATCTATCTTTGCTTTGTCCACCTCGATCCCACGATGAGAAATGACATGTCCAAGCACAATCCCTTGCTTTACCATAAAATGGCATTTCTCCCAATTTAGCACCAGGTTCTTCTCTTTGCACCGTACTAGGATCAACGTGAGGCGGTGCAAACATTCCTCAAAAGATGAACCGTGGACAGAGAAGTCATCCATGAAGATCTCTAGAAATTGTTCTACCATATCGGAGAAGATGCTGACTATGCACCGCTGAAAAGTAGCGGGTGCATTGCATAACCCAAAGGGCATGCGACGATAGGCGAACATGCCAAAAGGGCAGGTGAAAGTCGTCTTCTCCTGATCTTCGGGGTCCACAGGTACCTGGTTGTATCCAGAATATCCATCCAAGAAACAATAATAAGCATGCCCCGCCAAGCGTTCCACCATTTGATCGATGAAAGGGAGGGGAAAATGATCCTTCCTAGTGGTGGCATTCAATTTGCGGTAATCGATACACACTTTCCATCCTGATTGAACACGAGTTGGCACTAACTCACCATCTTTGTTCTCCACTACCGTCAATCCAGCCCGCTTCAGCACAACATGAATTGGGCTCACCCACTTGCTATCCGAGATTGGATATATGATGCCTGCATCCAATAACTTGATCACTTCAGCCCTTACTACTTCTTGCATAGCTGGGTTGAGCCTTCTTTGCGGCTCCCTCGATGGTTTGGCATCCTCCTCCAAGTGTATCTTGTGCATAACCACCGAAGGACTGATTCCTTGGATATCTTCAATGGTCCAACCAATAGCCTCCTTGTGCTCTCTTAAAACATCTAGCAATTTCTCCTCTTGAGTATCAACTAAATCTGAGGCTATAATCACAGGCAAAGATTCGGCTGGACATAGGAACTTATACTTAAGACTGTCAGGTAATGGCTTAAGTTCCTTCTTGGGAGGCTTAGGAACTTCTATCTCATTTTCCTTGCTGCTCTCCAGAGGAGCAAACTCTAACATAGCATTTGCTTGCTCAAGTAACTTATCTAAATCTAAATCTTCTCCGAATTGAGCAAAGCATGCCTCCAGGGGGTCCTCAATGCTTGTTTCATCAATAGTATCCTCGATGGTCTCCTCAATCAAGCATGCACTTCCAATCTTAGTAGTCTCTAATGGCTGTTTGCTGATGTCGAAGATGTTCAGCTCCACTGTCATGTTGCCAAAAGAGATCTTCATGGCCCCTGTCCTACAATTTATGAGGGCGTTAGCCGTGGCTAAGAAAGGACGCCCTAGAATCACCAGTATTTGAATCCCTACATTCTAGACCGGCTCTGTGTCTAGCACTATGAAATCCATGGGGAAATAGAATTTATCCACCTTAATCAAAACATCCTCAATGATTCCCCGTGGTACCTTCACTGACCAATTAGCCAATTAGAGCATCATAGAGGTAGGCTTCAATTCTCCCAACCCCAATTGCAGGTAAACCGAATAAGGCAGGAGGTTGAAACTTGCTCCAAGATCTAGTAGAGCCTTCTCTATGCGGCTAACTCCTATCATGCAAGAGATGGTCGGACATCCAGGGTCCTTGTGCTTGATGGGCAGTTTGCATTGTAGGATCGAACTGACATGCTTAGTCAAACATACCTCCTTCGGGACATTAGTTTTCCTCTTCACCGTGATCAAGTCCTTCAAGAACTTGGCATAAGACGGCACCTGCTGGATGGCATCCAAAAATGGGATGTTGATCTACACTTGCTTGAATACCTCCAGAATGTCCTCGAACTTCCCTCCTTTCTTGGGCGCAAGTAATCTGTCAGGGTAGGGCGCCTTAGGTATAAACGACCTAGGAGGGGTCTCATCAGTGGCTGTAGATGGTTCCACATCTTTCTCCTTCGTGCCACCGCTTCTTTGCTCTTGTTCAGCAACAGGGTTCTCTTCAGAAAGACCCACTTGGTTGTCCACTTGTCTCCCTGACCTAAGTGAGACAATGGCTTGAACATGCTCTTGCCCCTGCACCGCATTGGATGAACCTCCCCCTTGAAACTGCAAACTTGGATTTGGCATGGGCTGGCTGGGAAGCTTCCCCTTCTCTCTCTCACCCAATTGATTTGCCATTTGCCCAAGTTGAATTTCCATCTTGGCAATTGCTTCAGAGTTCACCATGGTGCCATTCTTCACTTCATTAATAGATTGGGTGTTCACCAATGTGGCATTCTTCACTTCACTGATAGTTTGGTTAGAAAACTGGATGAAGGCTTTGAGAGAGTCCTCTAATGTGGAATGTGAAGAAGAGGCTGGGGATTGAGTAGGAACTTGGTATGCTGGTGTTGGCGGCACTTGACGACCCTGAACCGATTGATGGAATCCAGGGGGGTATTGATTATGGGCTTGATAAGGGGACCCCCCTTGATTCATTGGTTGATTCTGCTTCCACGAAAAATTAGGATGGTTTCGCCACCCAGGATTGTAAGTCTCAGAGAATGGTCCATTGGATTGCTTCCTAAAGTCATTGAAAGCATTGACTTGTTCCAGTGATGACTCAACAAACGTTGGCAAAGAAGGACAAGTCTGTGCCGAGTGAATGGGACTAGCACAGATGGAACAACAATCCACGTGGAATGGGTTCATCGAATTGATGGATTTCCCTACGACAAGGGCATCGACCTTCTTAGTAAGGGCATCTAACTTCATCTTTAGCTCCACATCTTCCTTCACCTCATAGATGCCTCCCTTCTTTTGGATGCGAGCTGATCTATCCCGATAGCTTGAAAAATCCCATTGTTGGGAGTTATAGGACAATTGATCCAAGGTCTGATATGCTTCTTCTCCCGTCAAACTCAGAAATGCGCCTCCATTCATTGACTCAATCATGCTGCGGCTGGATTGAGTCAATCCTTGGTAAAAGAACTGCACGAGTCTCCATTTCTCGTATCCATGAGGAGGGCACTTGATCAACATTTCTTTAAATCTTTCCCAACTCTCCGAAAAATTTTCATCCTCCTCCTGAGTAAAAGAGCTTATTTCCTTTCTACATTCATTCACCTTGGACATTGGGAAAAATTTGTTTTAAAACTTGTTTAGCAAGTTATCCCAAGATGTGATAGAACCAGGCATATTTGAATCCAGCCATGCCTTGGCTCTATCGTGAAGAGAGAATGGAAAAAGTCTAAGATGTACAGATTCCTCAGAAAAGTTCTAAAATTTGAAAGTAGCACAGATATCTTTGAACTTTTTTACATGGCTGTAAGGATTTTCGAGATCTAAGCCATGGAATGAGGGCAAGAGTTGGATGACATGCGGTTTTAGATCGAAGTGGGTGGCATTGGTGGGTGGCAAAACTATACATGACGCAGAGTTCGTCGCAACAGGTGCAAATAAATCCCTGAGTGATCTAGTGTAGTCCACATTTTCCGCTCTTGGCTGCTCCACATTTACATTGGGATTTCCTTCCGTGTTGTCTCCCATCTCAGAAGTTGTTCTCCGCTCAACTTTTGCTTGGACAGGTGTTTTGCGCTTTTTCCTAAACACCCTATCCATATCGGGATCTATGGGTAACAATTCTAAGTTCAAGGATCTCCAACCAAGCATACAAAGTTCCAAACAAAATTTAACCACAAAACAAACAAGATAGAAAAGAAGGACAAAAATTAAAAAATTAAAAATAAAAAATAAATAAGATAGAGAAAAGAAATTGCAAGTAAGGTAAACAAAATTCTCCAAGGTGCAATCTAGGTTAGTTCCCAGGAAGGTGAGGAGGGTCACACCGGACACACTTAAATCCCAAGACCTTCCTTGCCAGAATTTGCCTTGATTTTGCCCCTTAGATAGTTCCGTAGACCCACACTAGCAAAGTCTTCTCTTTTCTCTTATTTTATTTTTATTATTTTTTTAAAAAAAAAATTAAAAGAAAAATAGTACAAACAAAATGAATAAATAAAAAAAAATCCAAGACTAACACAAATGCATACAACCAAACAAAGACATTGAAACTTACAGGTTTGGACCAATTTTTTTTTGGCAAAAATTTTCTGCTACTGAACTTCTCCAAGTACCGCCTCCTGTGTTCACAAAATTCCGCACAACCTGAAACAATCACAGAACAGAAACCCTTGCTGTTTTCTTGTGTTTTTTTTTTTTTTTTTTTTTTTCAAAGAAATAAAATAAAAAGATTGAGAGAGAAAAAAAAAAAATCTAGTAGAAAAACAAAATTAAAATAAACAAAACTTGATTTCTTTCTTACAAATCAGCACCTCCCCGGCAACGACGCCAAAAACTTGATGTGCAAATTTGTTTAACTCGCAAGCGCACGAATCGTATGTAGTATAGTACGTGCAAGTGCGAGGTCGAATCCGCAGGGAAGTGTGTGTGAAGAAAAGAAAATCACTTTCTATTTAAATAAATCTTGTTTTAACCTAGACCCAAAGATTTTGGAATTTTTGTCAACAAAATAATAAACAAAAAAAAACTAAATAAGAACAATTTATAAAGAAAGATACTAAGGTATCGGAATTCATCAAACCAAATCAAACACCCTACTGTTGCATTTTATTCATAAATTCAATTCAATGGGCTCAATAGTCAAATTCAAAACATGAAAACATTTGAAGAAATCAATTCAAACAAATCACAACGATTATCCCTTTTTAATTGAAATCATTTATTGTATCCGGAAATCACAATAGATATCTCAATCTCAAAGAAATCAATCGATGTATCCATCGATTGAATTACAACAAACATTAAATAAAGATCATCAATCTAAAAAAATAAATTGACGTGGAATTTGAATATATATATATATATATAAGAACAATGAATCTATGAATATCATGACAAGAGTATAGGTGTTATCATTGATGAGGTTTCATCCTCAACCTTAGTTGAGGATTTTAGCCTCTCATGATTAAAAACACCAACAACTCGTGAAATGAAATCATGAAATAATAAAAGCGAAGAAGAAAAAGAAGAACAGAAGTTTTTTTTAAAAAAAGAAAGTAAAATTAAAACAATGGGAAAGAAAGGAAGAACGGAAACGAAGTAACAATAAACAAAAGATAAGTGATGAGAAAGTAAGAAAGAACGAAAATTAAATAAAAAGTAAGCAATAAATAAAAATGAAAAGAAAGAAGAACAACTGAAATTTGAATAACTTAAAATTAAAAGAAAGAGTAACAACTTACAAAAGAAAAGAAAAGAGCTAAGACAAGTGCTCTGAAGAGAAAAGTTGATGCCCTAAGTGGTACCTAGCAGGGGGTATTTATAGCAGAAGATTAGGTTAAACCAATCTTTTACAAAATGGCACCTCTACCCCTCTAAACCCTAATAGGAGAAAAGAACGCAAGGGTTTAGGGCCATATTTTCAAAATGGCACCTCTACCCCTCAAAAACCCTAATAAGATAAAAGAATACTAGGGTTTAGAGTGTCTGCAGTCGACAGGAACAAGGAAATTCGCGTTCTTATATTGCAAGGCATTTATGACGTGGCAGACATTCGAATTGGGAAAATTATATTTCACAATGATTTGTATCATTTTGAATTATCTTTCCAACGCCGCTAATTTCACTTCAATTCAATACTTGAGCTGAAAGTTATGATCAAAATACTATGACTTATGCAGAACTTGAAATTTAATCCAATCCGATTTTGACTTCCAAAATTTGCAATTTTTTTTTTTTCACTTTAAAACTATGGTTTTCTCTCCAGGATCTGCAAAATACCAAAATACAAAAACTAACCAAAAATATTAGAAAATAACAAAACTAAAGGTCTAACTAATGCAAATTAAGGGGTCCAAATATACAATATTTGGCACTCATCATTTGCACACAAACACACACTAGGTTTAAATTAGAAGTCAATAAATATTTTCAGCCTATGCTTCTGGCCGCTAGAGTGGACGACGATGGGGAATGCAGCTGAGAGGCGCATGTCTTGAAAAAAGGAACGGAGTTGTGTAGATCTGGCTCCAAAGTTGAAGACGAAAATTTGAAAAAACTGGCCAAACAACCTCCGTTAAATGACACGATCACCACCACACCCCTAAGCTGGAACACGTAGATTTGAGCCTTCCTACCAGAAACAAAAGAAAGAGAAAAAAAAAAAAAAAAAAAACACAAATACAAGCCTCTATAGCCTAACAAGGCTAGGAGATAGACAGCCACCACCGGATCTACCGGGGGGAACAAAAGCTCCACAGCCCTAATGGCTGGGAGAAATCTAGCCTCCACTGAGAAAAATTCAAGGAGGAAACAAAACACCTTAGTCTAAGAGGACTAAGGGACAAGACAAGAGCCGGAGGGAGGGAGGTCCAGCCTCCCTCCCCCAGCAACAAGCTCTCCCACAGAAAATCTCTCTCTTGACTTTTCTCCTCTCTAGGTTCTCCCGGTTCTCTTTGCCCTGAAACTAGGTTTTTAAAGTAATCACATTTCTAATTGAAGAAAACATGAGTCCTTGTCATGGCAAGAAAAGTACATGTAAGAGTACCAATAATAGGATTAGCCATCTCCAACTCTATCAAGAACTCCTTCAAAAGGTGAAAAGACAAATTGAACACCCTCCACCACCTAAACAACCAAGTAGCCTCTATATCTATTAATCACTTCCTGAAAAAATACAAATTGTCACAACCTGGTAGCTAGCTATATCCAAAGTAATGCATGGCTTCTTTTCAAGCTCATTCATCTGTCCAAGTTGTCAAAGATTGGTGAAATAAAGTTTTTTGAAACCCCTCCCCCCAACCCTTTCTTTCTTCATTGTATGATATCTTAAGAAAAAGCTTAGGGGGGTATAACACCAGTGATGATTTTTCTACATCACATTACCCTACATCAACTCTACACCAAAACACATAGGGTGTGGGACCCATGCATGTAGGTCCCATATATGTGGGTTCCACACCCAATGAGTCTTGGTGTAGATCCCTATTAGATGTCAGTTTACAGTCCCAAAACACCTGACGTTAGTCCAAGACCTACTTCAAGATCAATAAGGACCAAACAAGCATTAATCACAAACAACCAAAGAGCCATTTTGGGTTCAATTGCATGATTGCATCGATGTACCCCACCATAAGCAAAGTCCACGACACCAAATTGGGTTCATGCATTTCATTGAAAAATGTTAGAATATACAGAATATATATTTTTTATATTTCATATTTACAGGTTAATTGTAATCAAATCATGGTGATTTGATTATCATATTTTGTATTTACTCTAAACCGTATAAATAGGGACCTTTGTATTGTAGACAAACAAGTCAATGAGCACAATGTAGCCTTTAGGGCTAATTCGTAATGGTGGACGTAAGTGTCTAAAACCAAACCACCCATAATTCATTGTGTTCCTTTCTCTCTATTGTTTCCGCATTAATTATTCTATTATAGATTTCTTCAAATATACGAAAAAATATAATATATTTTCCATATATTCTAAAAGAACAATTGGGGGCCCATCAATGCTTCTGCCATGGTGGTCGGCCTACTAACAAATTTTTCAATTTTTTTTTAATCATTTTTAATTTGTTATTATTTTCCAGTTTTAAAATGTACTATTTGAAAAAGTAATTTTTAAAAACGCAGTTAAGAGTTTGGTAAAATTACAGTTTGACCTTTAAAATCACAGGTTAGCCTTTAAAATTCTGCGTTTTAAAAAAAAAAACACATTGCCTGCAATTTGAAAATGCAGTTTTCTGCATTTTCAAATAACAATTTTTTAAAAACGCAATTCTCAAATAATTTATTTTCTGCAATTTAGTTTAAAATCACTATTTTATTTATGAAATTGAAATCTCAAATTCACCCTAATTCATGGCAGTAGAATAACCCTTTTTGGGCCTCCACAAAAATATTTATCTTCCCCGGCACAAAGGGATAATTGCACCACTGGTTCCTAGGGTTGGCCTAAATTATGAATCACTCCCTGAACCCGTTTTCTGTCCACCAAGTAAACAAAGTCCGTTAGTATATTACAATATAAATGACATTTAGAGATTGTCTCACTATTTATATGATGTGGCAAATTAACGGATTTTGTTGACTTGGTGGACGAAAAACGAGTTTAGGGAGTGATTCGTAATTATAGTTTACCACAAGGACCCTCCATGAACTTTTTGTACTATAGGGAGTGATTTGTAATTTAAGCCAACTCGAGGGACCAGTGGCGCAATTATGTGTTTGCTGAAGTCATCAACAAGTTCTACAATTGGGATTTGTCCAAGAAATAATATCGCGTGCCCTATCATGATGTATCTCAATGCCAAGTACAAAAGAAGTTTCTCCAACATCTTTCGTTTCAACTATTTCATCAATATGCAATACAAAAAAATAAATAAATAAAAAAAAATAAAAAATAAAAAAAATTAGCACACTAATGTTGAGATATACGCATTAGTCCACTATGTTTTCAACAAAACCAAAAGATGTCACAACTTCATCAAATTTTAAATACCACTACAACTGTATTTTTTTTTTTTTTTTTCGTGAGCGTGTATGCTTGTTTGAATGGAAGCCCATATGTACATTTCTTCAATTTAGTCAATGCCTTCACTTTAAGTGAACCCTTTTGTTACCAACATTGCTTTATGCGGTTAACCTTTTTCCTTCGAATCCATTTTAGTCTAAGGTTATGTTTGGTTCGCGAGATGACTATTCCATTAAGAAAATGAATAACAATTACAAAGAATGAAAAGATGGTGGAATGAAATAGCTATTTTTATCCCATAGTTTGTTCCGCTCTAAACATAACCGCAATTTTTATAAAAATGTGAGTGTCTCCTCCAAAAGCTTTTTTCTTTCATGGCAAGCAACGTCAGACAAGCTAGTTTCAAAGTGGAATGAATGAATGCCTCCATTGAATGAACCCCAACGCCTGAGAAGCAACGTCAAGTAAAATTGAATGAATACCTCTATTCAACCAAAACATGATTCACCCGCAATGCAAATTAGAATAGGAATTCAAATGAATAAGTTCAAGAACAAATTCAATTCACTGAGAAAGAATATAAACAAAAATCCTATCCTAGAAATAGTGTGCAACCAAATAAAAGAATAGTTATTCCATTCTAAGAGTCTGTTCCGCATATCAATCGAGCCCTAAATCCCATTTACAATCAATCGGTTTCACATGTGAAGGAATTTCAACAAGTTCCCAAACACCACTATGTTCCGTAGACTACATCTCGTCTTCCATAACTTCAAGCCACTTACTTGATTCAGGACTTGCCAAGGCTTGACTGAAAGAGACAAGATCAAAGTTGTGACCAACATTAAAATCATTTTCCAATACATAAACATAGTATTCATAGGATTAAAATGTTTTCTTAACATCCATATGATAAGAGTTTTAAATCAAAATAGGCAACACTCACAATTTTAGCTACGCCGGAGTAAAAAGAAGATAGAAAAATGAGAGAAAAAAAGGAAATAGAAGAGAAAAGCTTATTACAAGAAGAATCAGGCTAATTTTTGGGCGGAATAAGTTAGATAATTCGACTGGAGTTAGTTCAAAATCAAACCAGCCAAGTGCTAGTGGGCCTCCGACCCATTAAACTAAACCACCTCCTACCCGATCGAAAATAGGTTTTTGGTCGAAATATAATTGGAAAACCCACGACTTGACCTAAACGCAAACTTGGCCCAACACACATGCTTATATGATTTTAGTGTCATTTCTTTTATTCTTTTTTTTTTAGCTTAATTTTTTAGGCCGAAATATATATAACCTCATTGTTATTGAAGAAATATATATAACCCGCTAACCTTCACTATTATTGGCTCTTAATTATGGTGATCAGTCTGACAATCGATATCATCTCCTAAGAAAAGAATGTCCATAAATGAAGAAAAGGATAAAGCAGAGAATAAAATAAAGGAGCATAAAAAAATATATAAAAGAGGGAGAATAAAAAAAAAAAGAATAGGGTGAAAATTAAACAAAGATAAGGATAAAGGAAGAGAATAAATGAGAATATAAAAAAGAAAAAGAAGACGTAGAAACAAAGAAAATAAGAAATCAAATTTTTTATAAACCACCTCTGTCATAGTTTCGGCACAACAAATTTTTATTTTCTTGAAGCTCTATAGTATAGTAAGTACTACACTCTCTTGTTTTTTCTACTGATATCTCTTATTTTCAGTTGTATTATTTTGTTCTAAAATAATACACGTCATATAATGTCCATCTTTTCCAACAGTTTGGAGTTTGAAAATCATAAAAGCTACCCATTTTCCTACCTAAACTTTGGAGATTGTCGTGTGATCATTATTGCTCCACCGATCTTTGAAAGCGTACGTAGTCTTAATTTTCTAATATAATTATAGTTATCATTGACTTAATTAATACTTAATTCAGTCGGTCTCCCACTCTTACTAACTTGTGATTTCATTTTTTGTTACCATATTGATGTCAAGCATCATTCATTGTCATGTTTACGTCAATGGAAGACCTTCTAATCTCTCTTAATTAAATCTCGTACTTTATTAATTACCGAAGTTAATTGGGATGTGGTTGCGGATAAGAATCATAGATGTATTGGAATTGGCATTGTTGTCAAGGACTATTAAGGCATTTTCTTAGTTACACGTAGTACTACTAAAAACGTGTTAGCTGAACTAATTGTGGTTGAAGCTTTGGCTACTTTACAAGCTGTAGAGTTAAGTAGAGAGATGAGTTTTAATGACATTATTTTGGAGGGAGATACCCTATAGATTGTAACTGCGATTAGAGCGGATGGGAATAATTAGAGTCAAATTTGACATAAATCGACGTGTTTTGGTCTAGATCTTACCTCGAGAATTATGCCTAGGCATTCTTTATGTTCACTCTGTGAGAGTATGCAATGACTATATGAGACATAGGCAAACAAAAGGTGATCATAAATTTTTGAGAAAATTTATGTCATGTTTTCTAATGTAAATGATTTGGAACCACTATATGTCAATAATTTTCAAAGATTTTCGAACACCAAAGCTTATAATAGTCTAGTAAGAAACTCCTAAGAGAAATCATTATCTAATGGTTAGATAATCAATTATCTTAAAAGTTTAAATTGATAAAATAAAAATAAAAATTAATGATAATCATTTAAATTCTGTCTCCATCGGGCGTGTATTAAAATAATACACGCGTATTGTGTTCTCCTAATGCAAAACCCGTGAATGAGGAAGCTGAATGACCAAAAGGGTATTCGAATTCTAACCCATTCTTCCAGTACGCATTAGGGTGGGCAATTCGGGCTGGCCTGTTAGGTTTGGATCAACCCGCTTGACCTGCGAACCCGATTAGGCCAATCCGAATCTGACATGATTATTAATTGGGTTAAAACCGTAACCCGAACACAACGCGACTAACCCATCGGGTTACCTGACACGACACAATTAAACAAGAGGGTCATGTTAACCTGACACGACCCGAATTTTTTAAAGGCTATGACACTTTTACTATTCTATTTTTTATATATATATAAAATAAAAAAAAAAATAAAAAAAAAAATAATAAAAATAAAAAGGAAGAAGAAGAAGAAGAAGAAGAAGAAAGAAGCAAACGGGTTGAACCCATCAACCCGCGGGTTGGTGGGTGACTCGATTACTAAACAGGTTGTAAACTGGTTGGCGGGTCAACCCGTGGATTGACCCGCCAACCCGTTTATAATCGTGTTAGTAAACAGGTCAACCCGCCAACTCATTTAGCCTAAGAGAATACCTTCTATCAGGATGGGCTGCAAAACCCTCCTTTTACAGCAACTAATTAAAAGAGGACAACTCATCAAAACTCACAAAATGCAATAAACACAGAATCACCAGATTCTTTTTGAAACAAATTAAAAACTCACATGATTTAAGCGTTGCCTTGCCAGCCTTTGAGCAAGCCACCTACAGTTGCCTCCTCCGCCGACCATCGCCACTGTACCGCCCCGCAAGCCTAAGCAGAGCACCGACACTTCAAGCTATTCAAGCGGAGGTACGACAAGTTTTATGGGTCGTAGGAAGAGAACGAGCTCAGGTTCACGGTGTTCAGAGTGAACCCGCGACCAGCGCGTAGGCACTAGAAGATGGACCCGTCGGCGACCCACGACTTGACCCAATTCTCGGACCTTACCCGATCTTGTCGACCGAAGATCTTTCGGCCGATTTTGATTGGAAAGATCATGGAGCTGTTTCCGCCATCAAAAATCAGGTACCCATTTCTTAAAAAAAAAAAAAAAAAAATTTTTTTTTTTTTTTTTTTTTTGTGAGCTACTTTAGGTGTGTAAATGTTTGGATTTGATTTGTTTTTAAATTTAAATTGGAAATTGGTTTTGGTGTTTAATTTGTGGGGTAATATGTGTATTGACGTTGATTGTGAATGAATTAATAGTTGTTTTGTTTGTTTATTTATGTGTTTCTATTATTATTTTGAGTAGGGTTCGTGCGGATCATGTTGGAGTTTCAGTACAACTGGGGCCTTGGAAGGTGCTAACTTCTTTGCCACCAGGAAGCTTGTTAGTCTTAGCGAGCAACAACTTGTGGGCTGTGATCATGAGGTTTAATTCTTTTGCTCTCCATATCTCTCTCTGTTCCTACAATATGCTTAATGTAGAAGTTGATGTTGGTTGATTTGTGTTCATTTCTCCAACCCACATAAACGTGCATTTGGGTATTTTAGGTGTGAATATCTAACTGCTATGTAATTGACAAGTGGTTTTGTAGATCTTGGTGTTACTCTCGCTTCTGAAATTGTGAGAAAAATTTAACATGGAAAGTAGTTTATTTGCACTACTGAGGTTGGTTGGTATTGTCTTTAGTTTGGGAATTTATTAGGACTAAACCATTTGCTCTACATATTGAGCCATGCTGACAATGTTGCTTGATGGGTACCCTTTAGTTAGGCAAGATTCAGAATTTAAATACTGCACTTGTTTTGAATAAAGAGTCCCCTTTTTTTCTTCACCAAAGAGAAAAAAGTATCGCAGCTATCAGATTAATGAGAATATAGTGAATTGCTTTAAGTTAATGTTGTTTTGCATTTACCTTGCTTGCATTGAATTGAGTCATTGTATGTGCTATCTGTTGTAGGATCCTGAGTATTATGTTCTTAAAGAAGATACCTCCCCATGCATTTTTGGTTCTATTGAGAAACAGAGATGGTCCTATGCATGTGCAAAGCAATTGACTGAGAGGCTGATTTATGGCTAGCTATCTTTTCCATTGGCCGGGCTGCTTATGATCAGTACTTGTAATGTATATTTTGACTTCTTGTCTTATTAATTACAGTTGAGGGTGTAGAGAATGGTCTCGAGTTCACAATTGTGAGACCCTTTAACTGGATTGGACCCAGAATGGATTTCATACCCGGCATTGACAGTCCAACTGAGGGTGTTCCAAGGGTTCTAGCATGCTTTAGTAATGTATGATCAGTTTTTGTCATATCTTTAGTGAATTTCAAGATTTTAGATTTCTGTTTTTCTCTTTTGTTTTGTATTTTTGTTGTAATCATGTCCTTTCTTCTTCATGTTACAGAATCTCCTGCGGTGTGAGCCACTCAAGCTTGTGGATGGGGGTGAATCCCAAAGAACTTTTGTTTATATAAAGGATGCAATTGAAGCTGTTTTGTTGATGATTGTGAGTTTCGATATACTCCCTTTCATTTTAAATTAATATTTGATATACAAAAGATGTGGCTGAGTGGTGTAATGATCCTTTTTCTTTCAGGAAAATCCTGCTAAAGCCAATGGTCACATTTTTAATGTGGGCAACCCTAACAATGAAGTTATAGTTAGGCAGCTTGGTGAAATGATGATTGAGGTGAAGGGTTGTGTTGGGTGTATTTTTTTTTTGGTTTAATAGAAAAGCATTAGTGGCTTTTAATGGAATTTTTAGGATATGAGAATTAATGTTCTTGCACTGTGCAGGTTTATTCGAAGGTAAGTGGGGAACCTCCTCTAGAAGTACCTACTGTTGATGTGAGCTCCAAAGAATTTTAGAGTGTGGGATATGATGATAGTGATAAGAGAATTCCTGACATGACCATAATCAACAGGCAGCTTGGTATTGATTCTTATCTTCTTCTTTATATATATATATTCTAAAGCGTTTAGATTTTTAGGAGCATTGTGAGGGAATTTAATGGATTATGAATACCAGGTTGGGACCCCAAGACTTCGCTTTGGGACTTGCTTGAATCGACACTGACCTATCAACATAGGACATACGCTGAGGCTGTCAAGCAAGGCATTGCAAAACCGGCTGCCAACTAAAGCCAAAGGGGATTCTTGCTTATGTTGCTGCTGTTTAGCAATTCTTTCAAAAGAAGTCGTATAATATATGTTGCAACTAGTTGTGGTGAAGACAAAAAAATGGCAAATGGAATGATTTTGTTTCAAAAATAGCTGAAGCCATCACGGCCTTGTAACTTCAAAAATTTATTTCTAACATCTGATTCAGGTCTCAATTCAGCTTCTATGCCAATGAATTGTAAAAAGGAAAACTATATAATATGTATAGAAACTGAAGTAAACAAAATTATCCAGTAGTCAAATACAAAAAGAAATAATCACAGCAACTTCAGAGAGTTCCATAATCGTTCATCCTATCTACACCAATATTAATTGTATCCAATGAAGATACAGGATATTGAGACATGACAAATGTCATTGTAGAGGGATATACCATAGTTGGCAAGGAGCACTGTAAATTATTTACAAATAAACAAAAGTTAAATAATAGATATCTTCACTATTAATCAAATAATCACATATTACCTTGGTAGAGAATATGTTGTCATGAAAATTTACCTTTACTAAACTTTGTTGGTCTATCGACCCTAAGTTATCCAGCCTCAAATTTGCGTTGACAATATCCCTACTGAAAAATAGCATTTTGAAAAAATATAAAGTCAAAATACATTTAATGTAAAGTATTGCAAATAAAAAAAGAAATTGTAAGAATACCTTGCTTATGTGACGGACAATTGCTTCTCATATGCCCTTTTTTTTTTGCAAATGCTACAAGTCCTTGTGGAGGCTACTTTTTTTTCTTTTGGATGTTTTTGTCTCAAAGATTTGGGCCGTCCTCTACAAGGAACATTTACAGGATCTTGCAATGTGAATGTAATGTTTGACAATACTTGGCTATTTAATACAAGACCATTGGCACTTCCTACATCACCATCCTCTATATCTTTATCACAATCATCATCCATTGTCAAAAGCTCATGATGAAGCTTTTGTAAACCAATGCCAACATGTTCATACTTTTTTTTGGAATGAGACCCCAATTCTACAACATCATCGAATTTCAACTTTAAGGTATTTCTCATCAAGGTAGAAGAATTTTGTGTCTCTACTTGTATTGCATCATTAGATATGCCATGTATAATGTGACTCTTGGCATTGATCGTCCATCTTTCTAAAACATAATGTTGAGGAAGAATGTCCACCAAAGATTTCTTCAAAAAAACTTGAAGAATGTGCCTACATAGTATTCCAACAAATTCAAACATATGACATGTACAAGTAACTTTCTTTTCAAGAACATCAAGTGCAACTTCATAAAATGGACTTTGTCTCTCATGATGGGTCACTCTATATATCTTCTTCCCGATGTTTAGATGAATTGTATTTTTGACTTTTAAATTGCTCTTCTTAAAACATCAAAAATGACTTTCTTGTGTAAACCTTTGCTGCCTCAGCTTCCATCTTGTAACATGCTTTTAAAATTTTGTTTAGAAGTTTTTGTCTTGACATCTTTTTCTTTCTCTTTAAGATAACGTGCATTCAATGCTTTGTCATACTGATGGACAAAGTCACGCACATTGTGCTCGAACGAATATAATATTTAAAAAACTTATTCATACTCTCACTTCATTGAGTTGTAGACATGCCGGCACGAAATGTGTTTCGTAAGTAAGCTAGTACCCACTTTTCACGACGCATATATAGTTTATTCAACCAATCATTCTCTCTCAACTCATACTTGCTTACAAGAAGACTCCATTCTAACTCAAACTCTTCAAATGTGAGTATGTCATGAATACAATGATGAAAATCTACTTGGAAAGATGGATATTTATTATATATATGAGCAAAGTGTTCTGGAACTTTTTGTAAAATATGCCATAAACACAATCTATGAGTGGTATTTGGTAGTACTTCTGCAATTGCCTTAGCCATAGCCTTGTCATCATCTGTGATAATTGTAAAAGGAGCACGTCCGAGCATTGCTGTAAGCCATGTTTTCAACAACCATGTATAAGATTCAGCCGTCTCAGTTACGAGCAAAGCACATCCAAACATTTGAGATTGATGATGATGGTTGACTCCAGTAAAAAGAACAAAAGGCAACTTATAACGATTTGTCAAGCAGGTAGCATCAAAAGTAACAACGTCCCCAAAATACTGGTATGCAGCTCGTGATCTAGCATTTGCCCAAAAGCAATTTCCCATGTATCTATTTTCATCTACTTTGATTGAGAAAAAAAAAAACATGGGTTTTTGCATTGGCTCTCAAGAAAATAATTGTACATTCTTTGTGCATCTCCATTTCCAATAAGATCTCTTCTTCTATTGCCCAAATAATTTTCAACATCTTTAGCAATACACCCAACATTGTAGTCACCATCGGATTCTTTACTCAACACTGACATTATCTTCCTTGGAGGTACATCGGACTCATTGAGCGTATCTATAAGATTTTTTTGGGCACGTGTCACCACTCTATGTTCACGAAGAAAACGTGTACTTTTAGGAGTAAGGAGCTCATGATTATGTTCAATTACGAACTTACTTACAATCCATCTTAAACCTACTTTCTTTATACCCATCATTGCTTTACATCCTACCCTTGTTTATGCGGGCTTCAAATTTATATGGATTTTCTTTTGATAGCTCTTATGACGAAATCCTTCCCTTGAACAAGAATAATCTACCCCAATCAATAACGTGTCTCCCTTCGATAGTTGAGTATGATTTTTTCTAATGCTAAAACCTTTTTTCCTTGCATAAGCATTATAACATATACGAGAATCTTCTACCTCATCGAATTCCAAACCAAGGCATGGTTCCAAAGGACCATTATATGAAGAAGAATTGGCAGTTGGCTGCTTCAAATCATTCCCAAGCAAGTTTATATCATTTTGATCTTCTATCATTTCATCATCAAGATGTAAATCCTCAATAAATTCATCACCACATTAGTTTATTTGCTCACAAAGTGGTTGACTTTGCTGCTCCTGAACTTTATCCATTCTTCACCTAAAATGAAGTAATGTACCATTACTTTTTGGAATTGAGCCTTGCTAAATTGTACTGTGATAATGTTGTAAATTGAGACTGTGTCAATTATGGAGTACTATTTCAATTCCATAAACCATATTTACCTCCTAGAAGAAGCATTAAAGAAAAAGTAATAAAGATGGTAACGGTAAGAGAGAAAGAAAGTTAAAAAATAATAAAATTAAAAAAATATATTATTAGTAAAAATTATCTTTGTTCATGAGAAGAGGACAAAAATGAAAGAAACAAAAGTAATAGGTTTATTCTGTTCATGTCATCTAATCAGCCATTAGAAATCCTTGTTCATCAATAATTAAGATTTGTTATATGTTATAATAAAAAGAATTCTTATCTCTTAAGATTGCACATAGATCTTTATTTAATTTGTATTAGCAATTATAATAATCTTAAGATTTGAATTTATAGCCAGTACAAACTTGCTTTCATTATCTTTAATTGAATAAAATTTATGGAAGAAATTAGAATTGCTTTCCTGCCTTCTTTATAAAGCAAAAGGCCAAGATTTATTTATATACAACTTGGGAACAGAGAAGCAGCTTAAAAATTTCAAACTTTTATCCAATCTCTCTTTGAATCTCCAAAGCGCTTAGTCCACGTGAAAACAAATGAGAGAAAAAGAGTTTATTTAAAAAGAATACCTATTTAACACAAAGCTCTACTTAGACCTTCAAAAAGCCAAGATTTTTTTTGTCTTCACTCTAAAACCTTCAAACTCCACCCACTAAAACCATCGGCAGATTCACAGTTTTCGATGCAGAGACTAACAAGCGAGAGGGAATCCCGATGTGTATGAGCAAGTGGAGTCACTCCACACTCTGAGCTACTCAAAAACATGTTCGGACACTTTAAAATTCAAGGTCCCTCGAATTTGGGTTGGAAATTCCATGAAATTATTCCCCGACATATATATATATATATATATATATATATATATATATATATATATATATATATAAGCACTCGTACATGCATATGGATCATGATCATCTACAATTATTTATTCGGATTTGAGAGAATTCAAGCAGGTAATTGCGAGATACCATTTATGGGACCCATCTGACCGGATAAGTGGTTATACAACTCAATTTTTATTTAGTTAGGTGAGCCCTATAATTAATCTCTTATAATCACCCTGCCTGAATTCTCTTTAGATTTAAACAAATAATTTAAGAGGATCATAATCTATGCATTACTGTTGTGATTCAATCTGTAGACGCAGTAGCCCAAAACCAACTGAAAAAAGGCCAGGGCAAGCCTAAAGATAGATGGGCCTACCCTCACTCCACCTATATTGTGTACAGCCCATGCCCAGTTACCCCACAACCCAGGCTCAAACTAAAAGGTTGCATCGCTCACACACACCGAGCCGTCAAAGTGGTGTTACTTTCATTAGGCATGTTGCTCCGCTACATCAGCGCTTCCATTGGCCGCGTCCGCCACTTCTCCGCGGCTGCGGAGGTGGAGAAGGCCGTGACGAGAGGTGGGGGAGCCACCAAAATCTCAGGCGGTGGCGGAAGAGACACGCTGGGCCGGAGGCTTCTGAGCCTGGTGTACTCAAAACGCAGCGCCGTCATTGCCATTCGGAAATGGAAAGAAGAAGGCCACACGGTCCGCAAGTACGAGCTCAACCGCATCGTCCGCGAGCTCCGCAAGCTCAAGCGCTACAAACACGCCCTCGAGGTCTATTTCTTTTACTTTTTTTTTTCTTTTTTCTTTTTTTTTTTTTAAGTTGCTGCTTTTCTTTTCACTCTCTTTATTTTCTTCTTGAGATTCTTTAACTCGTTTGGCTTTGTAGTGGGCAAGTGATTATTGGTTGTAGTTTTTGTTAGAAATAGAGTCGGGGGTTTTAGGATGATGGGTTTTGAGGATTTCTAAATGGGGTTGTGGTTAAAAGTTTGAGAAGTTGTACGTTGCGAGTGGTTTTGTTAGAGATAGAGTTGGAGGTTTTGGAAATGATGGGTTTTGGGGATTTCTATATTGGGTCAGATATGAAATGTGTACAACTTTGTATAACTCTTTGTACAACTTTTTTTAAACTAACCATTGGATCAGTTTTCTTCCACGGGGTCTTACATATTCTATGGTTGATTTTAAAAAAACATTGGGTTGTACAAAAGGTTATGGTATCTCCCCGTGATGTGCCTCGAGATGGCCGTCTCCACCTTGATGGTTAGTATCAATGTGGCAATTCGTTTTTGTTGAGGGGTTTGATTTTTTCTTGTTGATCGTTTGTATGGGAGAATTCAATTACGTGTTTGATAGCGGGGAGGATTTGGTTTACAGGTTGAAGGGTTGGATTTAGTGTTAAAGTCACAATTTTTGGAATTTTCTGCTTAACAAGAGTGATATTATGAAATGGGAATGCAGGTTTCCAGTGTCCAGCTTTATGGTTTACAGGTGGGAGTTGTATAGGAGAAGAGTTAGGGTGTAAAGAGAGGAAGAAAGATGAAGTGAGCCTAATGTAGTTATGTGCAAAAGGTTTGAAATTTACATTCTAGGTTCTATTATCCTTAATAGTCCTTGCTCCAGTTCCTTTTATGGTTAGGATTGAGAAAATGAAATGCGTAATATGCAAACCGCTTAGCATGTGCGCTGGGATGGTGAAATGTGTAACTCTTGTACGTCAAAGGTAAATGAGCTCATAAAGAATGCTAATGGGGTTCATAAGTATTGCAAACCCAACTCCACTCCTTTTTTCTGTTAATGCACTCAAGCTAGCTGCATATGCTGGCAACCTTTCACAATAACATACTCATTAGCTAGCTCCTCTGTCGTAGGAGGGAAGAGTACGTATAACCTTCATATGCCCTCGCATTTTATGTTGAAGTATGTGGAATTATAATATATGTTATTAGCAGTTTCAAGCTTCAAAAGTGATAGAGTAGGTAAGATTTTGAAATTCTGGTTCCTGGGAAAGACAGTTGGGACGTAAAATATGAAACCATAATTGTATCAGGGATTTCTAGAGTTGGAAGACATAGCCCTCCTTTGGGCACACTCTTGCAACTGTTGTGTGGATTATGATTACAGCTTTTAGGGCTTAGCAATGAGTACTAAGCGCGCACGCGCTCGAACACACAAATATATATATATATATATATACTCCAGAACCTCTTACTGGAACTTTTGCAATGTAGAAGATCCTTCTGTTGGTGCCAACAAGACAATGGTAAGTGAATAGAATTTAGGCTTTGAATGTTTGGTCGCCAAGAAATTAGAGGTCTGTATTAAGGTGTCATGCTATTTTGTGAACTGTTCTGTAACTAATGATGGGGAGGCTCTATATTTGCATTTCCACATCCAGCTACTACCAATGATGAGGAGGCTCCCTATATTTGTATTTCTACACCTTTTGTACTTGTGTCATTTATGCATAATAACTACCAGAGATTTCTAGCTTGTTAATGTATACCATTGGGCAGTTAGTTTACCATACATAACTACATCTTTGTTATACATTAACAAACACAATACATCTTTGTTATGTTTGTTAATGTATGATAACTACATTTTTATGCATGATAGCTACATCTTTGTTATGTTTGTTAATCTATTTGGGTAAGTGTATTGTGTTTTAGGTTTGAAAAAGTGTTTTGATGTGACATAAAGATGAGAAGTATTTTTACAAGTGTAATATGGTGGAGTTCACATTTGAGAAAATATTTTCTATAAAGTACACAATTATTTTGAGAAAACTCAATCAAATGTAGAGCTGACTTCTTACTATTAAAAAAATTATTTATTTTTTTAAAATGTAGCCATGTGTCCATCCTTATTTTTATTTTTTAAAGAATAAGTTAGCTCCAAGCCTCCTACCTTACAAAATTTAAACATTTGTTTTCTCAAAATACTCCTACAAGAAGGTAATTAGACAGTTTTATAAAAAGTGCTTTGTATTTTGAGAAGTGTTTTGTGTTTTGAATTGTTTGTTAATGTATTTGATATGAGTGAGAAATTCAATCTGTAAACAGAAAACAAGAATACAGTGCGTTTGCAAACATAGCCCTTGTTTTTGTGGTAAATTATTTTATAATGAAGGTATTTATACTATTTGTTATAACCTTACCTACAATCTTAAATGATCCAATTTTGAGTCTATACAAGTATGTTATATATTCATTATACGCATACACACATCTATATCAAGATTCACAATTACAAGAATTCAAGCTATATTTATCACATTAGAAAGAAGATTCCCTTGCATTCTTTTTAAATACTTCAAATGTCATTATTACAAAGTTAAGAACAACACTGTAAAAAATGATAATAATAAAAAATTATACGAATTTATATGAACCGAACCGAGTTTATACAAGTTTGGCTTATTTAATATACCTAAATTTTTGTTCAAACCCAGTTTGTTACAAGTCGAGCCCGATTTGATTGCAAATAGTTGGCTTGATTTACCGTCCTAATTGTGTCCTTCCCAATTGGGCAGTTAGTTTATCATCTTGATTTGATTGTTTATGCAGATATGTGAATGGATGAGATTACAGCAAGATATCAAACTGCTACCAGGTGACTATGCTGTCCACTTGGACTTGATTGCAAAAGTCCGTGGTTTAAATAGTGCAGAAAAGTTCTTTGAGGATCTTCCTGATCGGATGGCAAGCCACCCCACCTGTGCGGCTCTTCTCCATGTCTATGTCCAAAACAAATTGTCTGCCAAAGCTGAGGCTCTGATGGAGAAAATGTCAGAATGTGGTTTCTTGAAGAATTCCCTTCCTTACAACCACATGCTTTCTCTGTATATCTCAAATGGGCAGCTAGAGAAGGTTGCTGGAGTGATTCAGGAGCTCAAGAAGAACACCTCACCGGATGTTGTTACCTACAATTTATGGTTAACCGTCTGTGCATCCCAAAATGATGTTGAAGCTGCAGAACAAGTTTTCCTTGAGCTAAAGAAGGCAAAAATAGATCCGGATTGGGTTACGTATAGTGCACTAACCAACTTGTATATAAAAAGGGCACTCCATGAAAAAGCATCGTGTACTTTGAAAGAGATGGAGAAAGAGGCTTCTCGGAAAAATCGAGTTGCATACTCTTCTCTTCTTAGTTTGCATACAAATATGGGGGATAAAGATGGAGTTTGTCGAATCTGGAAAAAGATGAAATCATGCTTTCGCAAAATGAACGATGCTGAATACACTTGCATGTTATCTTCACTTGTGAAACTTGGGGAATTTGAAGAAGCTGAGAATCTCTATAGTGAGTGGGAGTCAGTTTCTGGGACTCGTGATGCTAGGGTTTCAAATATACTTCTTGCAGCATACATCAACCGAAACCAGATGGAAATGGCCGAAAGCTTTTATAATCGTATGGTCGAAAAAGGCGTTACTACTTGTTACACTACTTGGGAGCTTCTGACATGGGGTTTTTTGAAAAAGGAGCAGATGGAGAAGGTTTTAGATTATTTCACGAAAGCTGTTGGTAGCGTAAAAAAATGGGATCCCCATGAAAGGTTGGTCAGAGAAATGTTTAAGAAGCTTGGGGAGCAAGGCAATGTTGAAGGGGCAGAGCAATTGTTGGTCATTCTACGAAATGCTGGCCATTTAAGCACTGAGGTATACAACTGCCTGCTACAAACTTACGCAAAAGCAGGTAAAATGCCACTTATAATAGCAGAACGAATGGAGAAGGACAATGTTCAGTTGAATGGGGAGACTCATAACCTCATAAAACTAACTAGTAAAATGTGTATCAGTGAAGTTTCTAGCACTTGTTCTTAACTGGAGTTCGATCAATGGAAGAATTTAAATTTTGCTGAGTTTTATTATTAAAGGCTAATCTTATGTATCAATGTGATCTTTTGTGTTGTCTATGAATGACAAATTCCGAGCAATCAAACTATAATCGGGTGACAATGCAAACCTTTTGGACGGGATTAGGATCTCTAGCAATTTTTCTTGCCAAATTCTAGTAATTTAGGTAACACATTGTGAGAAAACCCATATATATATATATATATATATATATATATGACTTATTT
The DNA here is from genome assembly GCF_958979055.1 of Alnus glutinosa. NCBI lineage: Eukaryota > Viridiplantae > Streptophyta > Magnoliopsida > Fagales > Betulaceae > Alnus > Alnus glutinosa. The sequence goes on along the minus strand of NC_084897.1, from coordinate 6,884,000 downwards.
ATTTAAATAAATTTTGGGTTTGTCCGACTACTTATTCGAACAGGTGAGTCTTATATGGTCCTCTAGCAATTTGTGCAGCAAATTACTAGAGTTCCCAATCATTCTGGACATTGATCATGGAAGTTGCTTGAGAACACATTTTCGTTTTGTGGGATGATGTTTTTACGAGGCACTCCATGCCCTAATTTCCATGGCTGTCTTCCCATTCCAAAGGTATTGAAAAAAATGTTATACGGTGCTCAAGTATTGCAATGTTACTGCATCCAAGCTTGACTGAGCCACGAGTAATTCTAATAGTATATTAAGTGTTCATCAAGTGTCCACTAAAAAATGAGGTAGGTTTTAAACTCACTATTTGATCAATCACATGTCCAATAATAATTTTAAATGCTACATCATTTTTTGATAGACACTTTATAAACACTTAATGTACATGAAGAATTACTCTTGAGCCACGGATCTTTACATACGTACGTTTGATCACATTTGCTATTTTTGTTGGCCTAAATGGTTCAAATATGTACAACCTATCCTAAACGAACCTCACTTCTTTTCAAAACATTCTTTAAGTTTTAAGAACCAAAGTAATCTACGATTGTCCAACTAATAATCTGGTTAATTTTGACAGTTTCAAAGCTAATCATAACAAGATTCATGAGTAATTTTAAAGTTACGTCAAAAACTAATTTTTTTAAAACATTCATTCAATCTGACATGTGTTAAACAGATTGTAAAAGAGTTGTAGGCCAGCTTAGCTTCTTACGCACATATATATGCATAGGTAAGACTGAAAAATAGACACTTGATTTAAAGTACATGTAGAATCCCCACTTTCCTAAACCAAACTATTCAAAGATTTTGGGAGGGATGGTGTGGTGGGTAAGAAACTAGCCGCTGCATACACAAACACATCATATATATATATATATATACCTGAAGTCCGATCATCTGATGACCAAAATAGCGACTTATTTGAAAAGGTCTAAGTCTAACCCTAAAAGAAAAGAAAAGAAAAGAAAAGAAAAGAAATAAAAATGACATAAGGAAGAGGTTATGGAGCTAGAGAAGCAGATCCTTACGTGAAGAAGAATATATATATAACTGCAACAACCAAATTAAAGAGGAAGAGGGGTTTACCGAACCCAACCCAACCCAACCCAACCCAACGTACGTAGCTAGCCACGTGCACATCCACGTCCTGATCATGACTTAGATCTCCCAAATGACACAAATGTCCCTTGTTTTATCATCAAACTACAGTAGTACTATATATATATACAGATCTTCAAGAGTCAGTTTATAAATATCGATTCTTTGGACGCCAGGATTTGAAAATATATACTTGAGTTTTTAAAGTTATCAATGAGTTAGCTAGCAATGAGCCGATGGATAAAATCAGTTGCGTTGATGATCGCAAATGATTTTGAATTTGAATCAAATTATGTGAAGCCCTATATATATATATATATATATATTCTCTAGTATCAGATTCAATAAGCAAAAATAGTTTACAATGGTGTTAACTTAATTTGACCATTTAATTTCGATATTGGCTCCATTAATTTTTTTTTTTTTTTTAAAAAAAAAAGGGGAAGAAGCAGTCTTCAAGTTGATATGCTACACACAAAGACACAAGTTTGAGAATTGTTATTTAGTGTACTCATGTCATTTTTCTATACAACTTTTTTTTAAAAAAATTCATCATTAGATCAGTAACTTAATTTTTAAAAAGTTATATGAGAGAATGACATGAGTATTCTGTCTAAACTTTCTCTATTTTTAATCTTTTTTTATGTCTAAAATGTTGATCTCTGTAGGCCAACGTAGTCAGGGACGGAAGAATGGGAGGCTGGTATGTAGGCCATGACTTTTCCTCAATTCCTTAAAAAAAAAAAAAGATAAAATAAAATAAAATAAAATGGAGGTAAAAATAAAATTATAAGGTTAAAAAGAAATTTAACCTACTGACCTAACAACAATAATTTGTTTTTGACCACTGACCCTGTCATAATATATAGTTTTTTGCTCCGTTGTTGCACGTAGTCGTACAACGCATGAGCCATTTGCAGTTGTTAATTTACGTACCAAAAAAAACACGACTAGAAATAGAATAGGCATTAATCTTGGGTACTCTCCGTAATTATAGTCGCCAATCAAGGCCAGTTTTCGTCAGGGATCTAGTACGGGAGTGGAGACGCGCTAGAGAAACGACGTCGTTCGTTGAACAAAAATGGAAAAAATTAATATCCACGCACATTGAGAAGCGCGTGGATGTATATTCCACCCAAACCCCATATCTACTCCCCCACTATTTGTTCTAGTAAATATATGATATGAGATATCTTGTAGTTATGTTGCAGGTTTGAAGTTGGAGCTTAAAAACCTTCTCTCTCTCTCTCTCTCTCTCTCTCTCATTTCCGAACAAGAAAGGAACTGAAACTAAACCAGACTGTCTCTCTTACTTTCTTTCTGTGTGTGTGTGTGTTTATCTCTCTCATGGATGCTGAGAATGTGGAGGTTGGTTTTGAAGAAGGAAAGTTGCGGTTACCTTCGCATGTTCTAGATGATCAGGAATGCGTCACGAAGGTATTGCTATAATTAGTTCGTCGGTTTTTTTTTTGGTACAGATAAATGAAGGTGACTGTTTCTATATTTGCTGTGTTTGGCCGGATTCTCTTCCTTGACTCCTCAAGAATCTCACAGCAAAACCTCTTCATTGCTTATTGGTTTCTTTTGTTAGGCGCATATGAGGAAACGACAATCCCAACAGCACCATCGTCGCAAAGCTCCTGTAGAGCCACTTCCACAGGTTGTCGATCTCTCTTTCGCTGTTTATTTTATTTTTCTTTTACATTAATTGAGAGAAATTGATATACTTGGACAGTAATGTCTAACAAAAGGGTATATATATCCATCAGCATTTGAAATCTAGCACAAGACCACATCATAGACCAAAAGTTGGACCCAATGGGGCATCGGGAGGATCTGGAATGCAAGCTTTCTTCCTGGAGTCAGGCCGAAAATCATGTGGAACTGGCGTTTTTCTTCCGCAAAGGGTAGGCGCCAACTCCCAAGCAAGCAAGAAGCCAGGTACGTACAGTATTACATCTATGTCAAAGGGTTGTGTATGTGTATAGTGTAGATTAGTCTCTTGAAAGGTGTGTGTTTGTGGGCGTTATTTTTGTCAAATTATCAGTTTGATTGTCAAACTAGTTGAACCATAGTTGATTAATTGGTTGACCTTAATCTTGATAATTCTAAGCACATAAATAATATGGTTGGATACGCGGCAGAAAAAGAGTTAGAATTATCTCACATAAATATTTTAGTAGAGGAGCATCATATCTTTTAACCTATACCCAAAGATATCTTATAGATGGAATACATATGCTTTGTATTTATAGGAGAAGTCAGGGACTCTAATTAATTTTTTTTTCTTAATTATTCATTCTATCAAAGAATAAAAATCAATTGCAATTAGGATTTTAAAAATAATTCTTTATATGAAGTACCGAACACCTTAGTTTGTGTCTAATTAATAAAATCATGTTGCTAAAATAGGATTTAAAAGAATCCAAGGATCACCAAAGAAGCAGAAAAGTGCATAATAGTAAATAACACAGTCAATTACATAAGACATCAAGATTTATGTGGTTTGGCTTAATGAGCCGATATCCACAGGTGGAGACGATCCAAAAAAAAATCATTAACAAAATGATGGAGTACAGAGAGTACCACTTAAACCCAAAAGTCAAAATACACCCCAATCTCACACTCATGCAAAAGAGAAGTAAAGACAAAAGAAAGCTTTTCTTAATTCTCTAAATGCCCTACGATACAATAGCACGTGATATTACTGAGATACACAATTTTTTTCTTCTTGTCCTCTAAAAGTCTCTGTTGTCTTCATTGCACTACTACTTTCCCAAATGATTGGACAACTATATTAGTAGCAATTGTCAAAGTTGGTCAAAGCTTCTCCAAGAAGTTAAAGCAATAGACAAACATGGTTGGAAGAGAACCACATACCAATAACCAAGAAAAGAGCCCAAACTTGACTTGTTGAAATACAAGTCACCACAAAACAAATCTCAACCTTGACTTGAATTTCATCAAATCCTTGCAAATTTCCTCATATCGTCTCCATCAACACTAGGCTTGGCAATTTGGGTTGACGGATCGGGTTCGTGTCAACCCGACTAACCTGCCAACAAGTTTCTATCAGACTCGAACCCGACCCGATTATTAATCAGGTTAGGAACTTATGAATTGAACATGACCCGATTGGGAACCGGGTAACCCGAACATGACCCGATAAACAAGATTACGTAAACCGGTGCTGATCCGTAACTCTCTTCCTCTCTCATGGCATTAAGCGTCGCGACATCCAAATCTTCCCACATGTTCACCAAAACCCCATCACTCTTACGCGTCTTTGAACCCACCTCTAGTAAGGAATGGTATTCCTACTTTGTCCGGTCCATCATCGGATTAACCACATCTTGGGGCCTAACCAGCATGCAACCAAGGAGCCTTATCGGTTATTTCTGATCAACGTACTCTCCTTCTACCTCCTTTTCAAGGATTGGCGCGTATAACATCAATGCAAGGGCTACGCAGAGCTAACAAACACATACTTTAACATGTGAAACTCATTGGCGAGGTCCAGTACCGGAGTTCCAAAAATATCGACAACAAGGGCAATCAGGGTTGGCTTCAGGGTGGAGATTGCAGACGGGAGAGTTTCCCTGATTTCATGCATCACGGTAGTTAGGCGCGTGAAGGTCAGAGTATTGGGTTGGAGTTGGCCAGAGAGGTCCACGAGGCATGGGCTCGTCGCACCAAACTATGAACGGCGAGTGATTCGGGTGAAGTTGGTGAACGAGTGAAAGACAAGAGTGAACGTGATGTGAGTGGTGCGTGTAGTGCAGCTAGGGTTCCTTCGTTTCTACTTTGTTGAACTTTATTATTATTATTTTTTAATATAACTGTGTTATAATTGTGTTAACGGGTCAACCCAACACGATTATAATCGGGTTGACCCAATTATGACCTGAACCCGATAATGCCAAACTCAAACCCTGTTTTTTCGTGTCGCGTTCGTGCCGGGTTCGCGAATCATGTCAAAAATTGCCAAGCTTAATCAACACTCCTAAGGGTAATTACAAGCTACTCTTGAACTTGAGAACTGGAACTGGCTTAGTCAACATATCCGTTGGATTTCCTACCATTGCAATTTTATTCATTATGATATATCCTTGTGTCACAACTAGACCACTAGCATGCATAATTTGAATCAACATACCTAATGACACTAGAAACGAGACCACTATCTTTGTCAAATACTAAACCAAAGTCTATAACGCCCCATAAATAACACAGTATCCATTTCACTGCCTGCCAGTGAACCTTGTCAGGATTGGCCATATAGCGACTAACAACACTGGCTGCTTGTGAAATATCTGGATTGGTGCAGACCATAGCATACATGATGCTGCCAACTGCACTAGAGTAAGCTACATGCGACATGGAACGCTCCTCCTCCTCACTCTATGGTGTTAACGTTGCTGAGAGTCTGAAATGCGCGTCATGCGAAGTACTCACTAGTCTATAATTCTTCAACACAAGGATTTTCTTAGCACCACTCAAATCCTTCATTTCAAACTCATCACCCAAAAGAGATTTCAATCTCTTAACCTCAAACATACTTTTAGCAGCAATAAGCATACCATCCACATAGAGAAACAAATAAATAAAAGAAACATAAGAACATTGCTTATAATACGCAAATTGCTTGTACCACTGTTGCAGAGATTATTTCAAGCCATACATCGATCTCCTCAACATGACAGTCTTAGCGCCCTTTGGCAATTTCATGTATGGTACTTATAAGGAGACTCAATCTCCTTATTCATGGCAACAAACCAATATGCAAACTCATTACTTGTGATAGCTTCTGAAAGAGTGGAGGGCTCTTATATCATAGTGTTCTCTGTCACAGTAAATGCATACACTACCAAATCTACATAGCTATATTTTTTAGGAGGCCTAATTAATCTGCCTAATCTGTCTACCAGTAGCAATACTAGTATCTTGCTCTTCTTGTGGATCATCATTATCGGAACTGCAACCATGCCCATCTCTAACAGGCTGATCTCGAGTGCCATCTTGCACCCTCTGTAAAGATAGAACCTTGCTCCCTTCCTGTAGAAACAACAGACTCCTTTATGGGGTGAAGTATGGTAGATTCATCAAATACAACATCTCTACTAACTATAAACTTAGGTGATTTAGGATCAGAACACCAAAAGCTATATCCTTTTACCCGGTCACCATAGCCTACAAATATACATTTCTTTGACCTAGGCTCAAGCTTGCCATCATTCACATGAAAATAACCATGACAACCAAAAGTTTTCAGAAACAAATAATCAACAAAAGTGCTAGACCAAACATCATAAGGAGTTTTACAATCAATTGCTTTTGATGGAGAACAGTTGACTAAATAGCTAACAGTATTGACCCGGCATTTGAAAGCATGCAACACGCTCTTTCCAAGAGAGTCATGTTCATCCGCTCAGTGACCCCATTATGTTGTGGAGTATGACTAACCGTGCGATGTCTAGCAATGCCTTCATCCTTTCAAAATTCATTAAATTTCCCACCACAAAATTCGATAACATTGCCTTTTATGAGTCTCTTGATTTTCTTTCCAGTCTAATTCTCAATTAACGCCTTCATTGCTTGAAAGTGACAAACGCATCACTTCTCTTCTTCAAAAAAAGATAGCCACACTTTTTGTGAATAATCATTAATAAACGTCATGAAATACCGAGCAACACCACCCTTCGATAGAACTTGAGAGAGATCCCAAAGATATGAATGGATATAATCCACTATACCACTTGCTCTGTGGATACCTGTATAGAACTTGCCTCTGCACTATTTCCCAAACACACAATGCTCACAAAAGTCAAGTGATCCTACTATCTTGTCACAAAGAAAACCATGTTTGCTCAGGATTGTCATACCCCTCTTACTCACATGGCCTAACTGCATATGCCATAATCAGGTAATGTCTAAATGTGGATCATCTAAAAAAGACACAACAGCTAAACTTGTCACCGTACTACCCTGAATAAAGTAAAGGCCATAAACCTTGTTACCTTTCTTCACAACCAATGGGCCTTTGCTGATCCGAATGACTCCACCTTTACCAGAATACTAATATCCAAGGGACTCCAAAGTGCCCAACAAAATAAGATTTTTCTTCAATCTGGTATGTGTTGAACATTTTTCAAAGTCCTAACAATCCTGTCATACATCCTTATTCTGATTGTACCAATACTGACAATCTTTGTAATGCCCTTAAAATTAAATAGTTAAATTTACTTAACTTTGAGTATTACTGGTAGTGCCTTCAAACTAATTAGCTGAAAATTAGCTGAATTCAGTACACAACACTAATCTATTAGAGTATACTATAGCGGAAAGCAAAAATATATGATCTGAGACAAACTATCATATAACCTTTAAACAACATCATGTATAATTAATATAGACTCACAGCTTCCAAACAAACATTACTATAACGTTAACAACTAATTTCTAACTAAGCAAACCTGACAATGCGAGTCATTAGCTTGGCATCTTCATCACAACAAATTTTGCACTCTACAGCCTGGCAACCTACTAATGTGTAAAACACCGAATTGTTTCACAGTGAAAAAAGTAATTGCATAAGTACACGACTTAGTAAGTAAATTGTTATGGAACTTTTTTATGTAAAGAACCTCTAATAACATTCTTATTCTCAAAATTAGACTAAAAAAATCATAGTATTTTACAAAATATTCCAAGTTGCCTTCGTTATTATGCTAGTATAATTTATTATTATTATTTTGAAGTAGGGTAGGCATAATCCTAGCGACAATTCACTCATTTTAATGCATAGAAATTTATGCAATATATTAAAATATAAGTACTCATAACTTTCCTCCATATGTCTATTCGAGCTCTTAACCCTTTCTTACTCGGGTTTGCATTTTCTTAAAAGACCTGTACAATAACGCTGCCTCGGTTATTGCCGCTTACCGTAATGTAGTAGCAACCTGACTGAGTCTTACATCGAGTGGCCCACGCTAATAGCGAAATCGTAATGGTGATCCATCTGTACATGGTGTGCCCTTTACAAATAACCATTAGATTCAAGGCCAAATAATTAAAGTAAATCTCTTTGAACATAGGGTCAAGCCCATATAATGGTAAATCTATGTTCGTTATCCCACATAATACGGTGTATCAAGTCATATGATACAATTATTGTTCATTTATTATAAATTGTATATAAGCAAATATCTGTTTGAAGCATTTATAAACATATTATAAAAATCAATAGGCTTGAGACATATTCTTTTGAAAATTAAAGCATACCCAATTGATTAACGTACATATCACATATTGAAAAAATACAATTCCGTAAGTATTTACTTACCTTGAGTGATTCTCCTCACTCTCAGACAACTCAATCACCAATTCACTGCAATTCATACTCTAATATGAGACACAACCCAAACGGGAACCTTAATATCGCACGTAAAACCCTAATTACGTAAAAATCCCCTAATCATGCAGATTACCGCCTTCATCGAACGTTCGATGTCGAGGTCGATTGTTCGGCCAACAAGGTTCGAATGTTTGGTCATGAGCAGTGGAACATGCTGGGACTGCTAGAATGCACAAAAGACCTAAAAATCCTACTTAAACCTATTACCCAACTCAACCAAGACTCCTAATAATCATAGAAAGGAATATCAAACCATAATAATGTGATATAACATGGAAAGGATGAGCAAATTCATATATTTTTAAAAATGTAGCTAACCCATGCATGATCATTATAAAATCCTTATGTAATATACATAGATGTTTTTAAAACCCACATGATGTTTGTTAAACAACAAAATCAGTAGATTAAAACCAATAAAAAAAACATGTTAATATATATCAAAACGAGATTGAGGTTTAAGGGTTACCTTTCATTGAGGATGAAGCCTTACCAAGAGTCACATTTTCTCTCTATAGAACCTCTCTCTTTCTCTCTCTCTCTAGGGTTGCTGGTGTGAAGGAATTACAAAAATGGTGTTTTTTTTTTGGCTTAAGGATGGCTTTATATGGTTTCTTGCACGCTCAAAGTGTTAAGGTGGCTAAAAAAAATAAAATGTTCTCAAATAGGCTCAAACGTTCAAGAAAGAAGGTCTCGATCGTTCGAGTTGGATACTTGAACATTCGAAAACTCATATTTATGTTTTTAAAGAAAATGCAAGGTTTTAAAGGCTTTAAGTAAATTCAATTTATAGCATTTTATTGGAAACCATTTATATGTGACCTTCAATAAGGTTTTTTTTATTTTTTTTATTTATATATCGTGATTGACATTTAAATTAAATATATTTATTTTTGGGGTATTACAATCTTGCAAGCAACATCATTAATTGCCCATCAAGATGGAACCACCATTGACTGAATCATAAGTACTAAACCAATCCTTGTTAGGGAATATATGAAATGTAAAAGCAATATCAAAGACCCACTTGTCATTAAGATGACCATCAAAAACGGTAATAGCAAGGACAAATTTTGAATCCTCAGAATTTTCTTCGACAACACCAGCCACAAAAGAGGAATTCTACTTATCACCTTCCTCTTTCTTTTCCAACTTCGGACACTTGGATCTAAAATGTCCACCCCTTTTGCAATAGTAACACCTGGCTTTCTTCTTAGACTTGAACTGTGATTGGCCTCTTGATTTACCTTTACTCGTATCCCTCTCATTGGATCGACCTATAAAATTAGATGAATTTTCTAAACGACCTTTAACAAATAAACCCTCAGCCTAATTATCACTACCTTTCCCATTCAATAATTTCCTCAACTCCATAGAATTCAAAGTAGATTTAACATCCGCTAAGGAGATGGAATCTCTATCGTACAACATTGAATTAAAAAAATTATAAAACAAATCCAGTAGTGAAAAAAAAAAAAAAAAAAAAAAAAAATCAATTCTTGATCCTCATAATCAACTTGAACATCAGTATTTTCAAGTCTATAAGAATTTTATTAAATTCATCAAAATGATCATAAAGAGCCATACTTTCTTTCATCTTGAGGGTATATTATCCTTGCTTCAAATACAACTGATTAGTGAATGACTTCTTCATGCACAAGCTCTTCAGCTTCTTCCAAAGTCCAACGGTAGTTTCTTCATCAACGACTTCTCTCAAAACTCCATTTGAAAGAGACAACAAAATTGCATTGTGAGCCTTTTCTTCAAGTTCATTCATTCCCTTCATTGATGATATTGATGGCACATTGCCATCCAAAATCTTTGACATGCCTTGTTGTCATAACAAAGCCCACATCTTAATGTGCCAAAAACTAAAATTATTCTGACCATCAAACTTTTCTACTTAAAATTTACAGTAGCCATCTTGCAAAAAAGACTCAAGTTCTGATACCAAGTTGTTGTGACAAAAGGATTAAAAGGAATTAATCCAATGATCAACAAAGAAGCAGAAAAGTGCAAAATGGTAAATAATACAATTAGTCACACAAGACACCAAGATTTACTTACGTGGTTCGGCTTAACTAGCCGACATCCACAAGCGGTGACGATCCAAAGGAAATTCATTAACAAAATGATGGAATATAAAGAGTAATAAATAGAAAAATACTCAAATCCAAATTTCTCAATACACCCAAATCTTACTCTCACCCAAAATAAAATTAAATACAAAAGAGAAACATTTTTTTTAATTCTCTAAGTGCCCAATGACACAACAGCCTGTGAGAATACAAAGTGGATACACAATTTCTTCTTATTGCTCTTTAGAAATCTTTGTTGTCTTCACTACACTATTACTTTACTGACTGGACATCTAGATTAGTAGCAATTGTCAAAGTCGGTCAAAGCTTCTCTAAGAAGATAAAGCAAGAGGCAAACGTGGTTGGAAGAGAACCACATAACAACAACCAAGAAAAGGGCCCACACTTGACTTGTTGAAATACAAGTCGCCACACAAGCCGTATATGACACAGGGACCATACTTTAATAATTACGGATTTATAACACATAATTGAATTAAGGTATTAGGCAACACCAGTACCATTTTCTGTATCTTATCAAATAAAAAGATTTGATCGATCTCACGACCTTTTATCTCCCTCATCAGGCCGACAAATAATTCTTTCTTATCTTCTTCTTTTTTTCACAATGTCAATATGAATGTTACATGGAGCATTAAATTACAAGCTCATTTATAAAAGATTAATAATTTTCTATGACCATGCAGCTTGCTCTCCAGTTCTCCTCCCTTCTCGTGTCGTTCAAGCTCTCAACCTCAATGTGCATGCATTAGGTTTGCATATACCGCCTCGAAAAGGTTCTACTTCTAATATCTATTAATTGGTATCCTATTTTATGTAGCTTTCTCATTCTATTGCTTCATCATTAACACCATTTTTTTTTTCTTTTCCAGATACTCAAGGCAAACCCAAAGTTAGAGATTGTAATTCAAGCATAAACAAGAATGTCAAGGAATTACCAGCACAATGTTGCATTATGTCTCAGAATGAAAGTTCACCGGAGATATTTCTTCCAAAGGAATGGACTTACTAGCTCCAAGTAGGCTTTTTGTTGTACAAAAAATTCATAAAGCAAAAGTTGGGCAGAAGCTCTTTTGTGTTATTTACGTGCTGTTAATTGTAATTGATTGTGTAATGTGCAATGTAATAATAACAGCATAAGTCTCGATCCTTTTAGATTCCGTAGGTGTCCGCCGAATTTATGTTATATGTTTTTCAGTACTAGAGTAAAAAACACTCATATCATTACAAAGAAATAATATATATCAAAATAACATTTCTAGTCTTCCTTTATATGAATAATTGTCTCTCTAAGATATTTGATAAAATACATAGGATGTGTAGAGATATTAAGTTCCAATAATTAGGCTAAATTAAAATGCGCACTAGTATCAAATAATTAGAAATAATATATATTCAATATCATATTCACATTTTTAAGTAATCGCATAAGCTATGCTGCTATACTAGAATAAGTATCGATACATTTCACTAAAATTATCCTTACTTTCATACAATACTCTTATTCTTAACTCATTACCTTTATTTTCTCTCTACTATCACCGCCATTGAACTATTTTTATCATCTTTAACTTTATCATCATGGTTGTGTACTATACATGAGACTACCTACGTCATGGGCATATAAAGGATAAATTTCATTTATTCAATTTCTGTCTTAGCTTGTGGACACATTTTCTTACTCAAATTTTGGCCCTTACAAACAAGTGTACTTAAAGGTTTACAATTATCCATGTCAAACCTTTTAAGCCATTTTCTAGATATTTTTCTTGATCCAATTATAATAACCTAAAATCTATATTTCTATAAATTCTTATTCCTAAGACATAGGTAGCTACATCCATATATTTCATTTCAAACTTGGATGCCAAGGACGAATTTGTCTTATTTTTTATATCTGGACAATTTTTGGCTAGTAATATGTTGTCTACATTTAACGACAATATTGTCAACTTGTTATTTCCCCTTCATATATAAACGCAGTGTGGATTCACCTCGAAACCAATCTTTAAAATAGAATGTGGAGCTTTAAATACTATTGTCTTGATGATTGCTTGAGTCCATACAAGAACCTTTTCAACTTGTAGACCTTTTCTTCATGCCCTTTGGCTTGAAATTCTTCAGGTTGGATCATGTAGATATCTTACTTCAATTTCCCATTCAGGAATATCGTCATGACATCCAACTGACGCAATTCCAAATCCATTTTGACTAACACATACATGATTATCCTCACTAAGAAAAAATTTGCCACATGTGAATATGTGTCAACAAAGTCCTACACTGAGCTATTGAGTAAACACTTTAGCCACCGACCTAGCTTTGTATTTATCAAAGCTTCCATCTGCTTTCAATTTCTTTCTCAGTATCCATTCGCATCCAATGTATTTTTTTTTTTACTTGGTAAATCTGTGAGCTTCCAAACATCATGTTTCTTGACGGAGTCAAGCTCTTCATTCATAATTTTAAGTCATTGTTCAACATCATTACTACTCATAGCTTGCTTGAAATTCACTAGATCATCTTGTAAATTTTATTTCATTTACACTTCGAACATGATGAACTCTGAGTATACTTGATGATCGCCTTTGTGTTTTTTCACACTCTTTACACCGTTCGAATCCATGTTCATTTGATCATCAACCTTTCTCTTACTCCCATTGTTTTAGACATTAAGGATCATCATCTTGTAATAGTTCTATTTGCTCCATAGGAGTAACTTGGTTGGTATTTTCTAAAAAGACAACATCTCTACTCTCTATCAATCATCCTTTAGAATGGTAGAACCGATATCCACTACTATTTTTAACGTATCCAATGAACCTCCATTACCATGTTTTACTTCTCAACTTATCCCTTAGGGGTTTCAAGATAAGTACAATGTGCCTTACATCCCTATACTTTGAAGTTTTCAATATTTGGTTTTCGGTCGGTCTAGTATTCAAAGGATGTGAGTAGTTTTGATTTTTTTTCTTTTCCTTAACTCCATTAAGTTTGTATGCTATAATGGATAAAGTCTCTCCCCAAAAATAAACTGGTAAATCAACATAAGGCATCATGGATCTAGTCATATCCACCAAAGTCATGTTCCTTCTTATTGCAATGTCATTGTTGAGGCTTATGTGTGCGTGTGTGCGTGTGCGTGTGCGTGTGCGTGTGTGACCACCCTGTCATTATTCGAGCTATTTATAGACATTCCCAACTGGTTTTCTACCTCCAATTTGTATTATTTAAATTTTTCAATAGCTTCAAACTTATGTCTGAGAAGGAAAATACGTCCATATGTTGAATAATCATGAGTAAAGATAATAAAGTATGAGGAAAATATATATATAAACCTGAACTAATAGCCGTTTTTAAAATAGTCTTATAAAGTGACAAGTATTGTAGTGATACATCAAACTACCAAGGATCACCACCCTGTCATTATTCGAGCTATTTATAGACATTCCCAACTGGTTTTCTACCTCCGATTTGTATTATTTAAATTTTTCAATAGCTTTAAACTTATGTCTGAGAAGGAAAATATGTCCATATGTTGAATAATCATGAGTAAAGATAATAAAGTATGAGGAAAATATATATATAAACCTGAACTAATAGCCGTTTTTAAAATAGTCTCATAAAGTGGCAAGTATTGTAGTGATACATCAAACTACCAAGGTGTGCCAAAATGTCACTTTTTTTATTTATTTATTTATTTATTATTATATTCCTATAATACTCTTGTTCTCTTAAAACCTAAAATAAAAAAAAGTAAACTAATTTTTTTTTTTTTTTTTAAAAAAAAAAAGAAAGATAAATGCAAGATTAGTCATATGGCTGGTCTAAATTATAAATCACTCCATGTGGAACAAAAAATACTTCAGAGGTCTTTAGGGTAGGCCAAAATAATAATTTAATCTTTGCAATCAAATTCCGTCAAAACACTTAATGAATTCTATTAGTGCCAACGCCAAGACCAAGAAAATGATGACACGTTTCACATTGACTAAAAAAAATACAAATATGTTAAAAATATACATTAATTTTTTTTTTTGTTTTTAATTTTAAAAATGTATATTTTTAATATATTTATATTTTTTTATTAAGAGTGACACGTGTTCTCATTTTGTTGACGTTGACCTGGCACCTAACGAAATCCGTCAAATTTTTTAACGGAATTTGACTCTAGGGACTAAATTATTTTTTTGGCATACCCTATGGATCTTTGAATTCACTTTGATATGACAAGAAGTGATTTGTAATTTAAACCAATCACAGAGACTGATTTTGCATTTCTCCATATTTTTAATATATTTATATTTTTTTATTAAGACTAACACATGTGATCATTTTATTGGTGCAGACGTGAACACTAACGGAATCTGTCAAGTGTTTGACGAAATTTGACTGAAGAGACTAAATTACTTTTTGGCCTACCGTGAGAATCTTGAAATTATTTTTTATACCACAATGAACAATTTGTAATTTAGGCTAACTACAGGGACTGATTTTGAATTTATCCCAATCTCCTTTTTCTTTTCTTTTTTTTCTTTTTTTTTCTTTTTTTTTTTTTTTTTTCTTTTTTTCAGTTTAGTTTTTAAGAGAATAACGGTATTATAGGAATATAATAAAAAGAAGTGCCATTTTTGACACACCTTAGTAGTTTGATGTACCACTTTAACACACTTGTCATTTCATGGGACTATTTCAAAAACGGTTGTTATTTCATGTTTTTTATTTTTTATTTCATGGCTCTGGCAAGTAGGTCGTCTTCTACCCATTTTTCTTGATTCCTAGTAGCCTCATTATTTTTGTCTACCACCCATTGTTTGGTTATAGTAAGCGCGTACAAGGTTTTCTCATGTGTAAAGGTATGTGGAAACGACATTCTAAAGTTTATTCCATTGAAGCTCACAACCTTTGTGGCATCAATCCCGCTCTTAATAGCCATTTTAAAATGTTTTCCCCATAACTTTGATCTAGTAGAGCTTTTGTTCTCCTAATCCTTCTAGAGTTATGGAGCTTTGGGTCTTCTAGTCATTCTAAGGCTATTGAACTTTGTTTTTTTTTTTTTTTTTTTTTTTTTGGTTTTAGGTTTCTTCAGGCAGGAAGGCTAACACAAGACGTCTCGATAGGAAGCGGCATCTTAGTCCGAGTCACCGGCGAAAGTTTAGCTGAGCTTTCTTCTTCTACATCTACTTTTGAGGCCAAATCTATGTTTTTCCGCTGGTTCTTGCAAGACGCGCAGTTTCTCTTTCGACGTCGACTTGTGTTGGGTGCTTTCTATAGTTGTTTTTTTCTTTGTTTTTTTTATAGTTTTTGAAAGTCTGTCCGTTAAATTTGCAGATTTTACTGGACCTTTTATGGGTTGTTAGCTAGATCAACCATATTTTCTTTGTTATGGGTGCTTTATTGTTAAAGAGTGACTCAAACATCTATCATTGTAATATTTGTTTATTTGTAAACAGCACCCAAGTTAGATTTTTCTGGCTTAGTGTGTAGGGTATCAATGTACCTCTATTCACTGTATTTGCTTTTGGGCCTGTTCAGATTAATGTATGGTAGCTCCGGTTATTTTGTTAAAAAAAAATGTGAATATGAAAATACTATTTACAAAAAAAAAAAATAATAATAATAAAATATATACGTTGTCTTTGTTACAATACAATAAAATAAGGGAAAAACATACTTTAGCCCTATAAATTATGACAACATTTTCATTTACGCTTCCAAACTTTAAAAAGTGGCATATGGGCCTCTTGATCTACCACCGTATGTCAAATTAGACATATTTTTTCTTTTGCCCAAAATACCCTTGAGGTTATTAAACAATTACCATTTGAAAAAAAATTAAAATTATTAAAAAATTAAACAAAAGGGAAGAAAAACTAAAAATACCAAAAAGGGGTGGCATATTTCACATTAGCTCCCTTAAATTTTTTCAAACGATTATTTTTTTTAATTATTTGTTTTCAATTTTATTTTTGAGAAATTGCACCAATGGTCCTTATGATTGGCCTAAATTATAAATCGCTCCCTAAGGTTGGCCTAAATAACATAGGGTTGAAATTAAAGATGGATATCATAAATTGACACTTTTTAATGATGGATACCCTAGTTGCAAAAGTGATGAAAAATCAAGGGTTATAAGTGAAGTTTTTCTAATTTAGTTTTACACTATTCTCAAATACATTAAAAAACAACTTAAAGCACAAAAAACTTCTCAAAATACTTTTTATAAAAAAATTTACACATTGTTGTAAAAATATTTTGACAAAATACATGCATAACTTTTGGAGGGTATGAACTAACTTGCTATTAAAAAAAAAAAAAATTAATAGGATTAAAGTAGTATGACCACTCTAAGTGGAGGATGGGTGGCTGCACGACCACTCACATTTGGTCGGAGTAACCACGCGAGCACCTCTATCATGTTCAAAAGGTAGCCGTGCAGCCACCAAACAGGATATGAGTGGCCGCATGACCACCCCTCTCTTCCACTGAGGGTGGGCACACCTTTTTTCTTCCTTTTTTATTTTATTTTATTTTTTTTTATTAAAGTAATGAGTTCACTCTACATTTATTTGATTTTTCTAAAAATAATTTTTCAATGTTTTAATGAGTTCGCTCTATATTTGTTTGAGTTTTCTCAAAATAAGTATGTTGGGTCTATAGAAAACATTTGTCAAATATGGACTCCACTTCTAAAAGAAAAATACCATTTTATATTCTCTCGTTCATATATATATATAAACACAAAATACTTGCCAAACACCACACATGACCCTTATTATTATGAATTTACCTTCAAAAAGGATGGGCTGCAAAACCTTTATTTTACAACATCCAATTATAAGTTAACAACTCATAAAAAAACAAAAATTACAACAAAAATACTATAAACCTAAAAACATCAAACCCATCCACCTCTTAGCACTCTCACTCTCTAAGGAAACTCCCGACCACATTTCTACGGCCAATAGGCTGGAATCCAACTGGAAGGAAACTCTTGAGCACGTTTCCTCGGCCAATAGGCTGGAATCTGGCAGTTCTGGCCGGGGAGGGGTCAGATACGGGTCCTTCGGGATCCGGCCATTCTGGCCGTGGAGGGGTGAGATCCCGGCTGTTCTGGCCAGGGAAGGGCCAGATCTGATTGGCCGGCCGGGGAATGACCAGGACTGGGATCCGGCTGTTTTGGACGGAGAACAAGTCGTTGTGATGTGGCTAGAGGATTGGTCATTGGCGGAATCCAGCGAAGATTTGGCGGTGGCCATCGGCAGAATCTGGCGGCAGGTGGCTGAACAGGTGGTGCGTTTAAAACCGATTGGGCTCTTTGAAAAGGAAAAATTTTGGGTGCTTTTCATGCATAGTATATTTTAGTCTTTTAATGATATATTAACTCTTTAGTAGATGCTGTAAAACATCACTTTTACGGTCCACCCTTGTAGGAGGGCTCTCATTATCTCATTTTATTTTCAATTGTCGTGTACCACTTTTTCGTATTGCTTTTTGAGATATTTAGTTAGGAAAAAATCTACATGCATCATACCCTGCACCTTACCAAACGACACCCAATCAACACATGCCACGTATCCCATCAACGACCTCTCACTTGAAGTCGTCCAATAGAGTAACGACATTGAGTGTCAAACACGGGGCAGCAAAAGCACAGGATTCCAAACGCGCCCTTAAAGAGATTAGTAGCATAGCAATTTGAAGCTTTTTGAAGCACTAGAAAAGAACAGAACAGACCTTCGCTCCTCTCTTTTTGCCTCTGCGTTTGCTCGAAGCCCCGCCATGGACGCTACTCTTTTCAGCTCGCATCACTTTCATCCCCGACTCTTTCCCAAAATACCCACAAAAATTCGAGGTCAGTTTCCATCTTGTATCCCGAGAAAAAGCTCAGGACAAGTAAAAAAAGATAAGAAAAGAAAAGAACAGAACTTCCAGTACATTTTATGTTTCATTGCATTTATTTTACTCGTTTATTTTTTTTATTTTTATTTTTTCAATAAGGACTAAAGAGTTGGTCATTGTTAGATGCAATTTCTTGATTTTTTATGTGGTCTGGGGCTTTCTCTTGGGCAAGACTTGTAGGAGGTTTGCTTATTTATGTTTGTGTATGTGATAGTTTTAGTTCCAGAAAAGGAAAATTTTTATTGCGTAGCGATTCTGGGGTCTTGGTAATTGTCTTGCATTTTGGAGACTTGGTTGAACTGCGCTGTCAAATTTTCAGTGTTTAGTAAGGTTGGTCATTATGGAATGGTGTGTGTTTGTGTTTTAGTTTATAAGAGCTTGTGATGTTGTATTTGTAAAATTGGGGTTTATTAGGATTGCGTCGGTGAGTGACCTGTTAGGATGGTGTATTGCTGCTGCGAATGACCTAAAAGGTTGTTACTATGATTTGAAATCGTGGTTGCTACATTGGGCTTTGTTTATGACTGTCATCGCGTTCTGGAGTTGATTTCTGTGCTGAATAACTTCATCTTTGTGAAGTTTAGATGGGTATCAGGTAAATACCAACATGGGACATTCACATTAGAGCTATTTGTTTTAGTACATTAGCTATTGGGGTTGCATGAAATCTAGCTCCAGCTGGAATTTTCCGTCTCTTTCAATTGGCCTTCCTCTTCATATTCACTTTCAAATGCAAAATTTGCAATAATCGAACAGGCACATCTAGATATTTGGAGTCATCAATTGAAGTTGTTTGGTAGCACGGTGCCAGCAATCATGTGCTATCCTAATCTCTTAAGTTGAAACATCTTTTCTGGATGTCTCTCTTTCCCTCTTTGATTGTGGTGCTTCATTTTATTAAAATGCTCTGTCGTTATCTGTGTGATCCATGGACTTCACAGTGATTAATAATGTGCCTTACTGGATGCTTTTTGTACACCTATATATATATATATATATATATATATATATATATATATATATATATATATATATATATATATATATATATATATATATCTATATATGAGTGTGCGTGTGTGTGTACTTTTATATCTGGGCTTATTGTGCAACTCTTATATCCGGCATACAGGTGGACATGCGGAACTTGGTCTCCAATCTTGTCATCCATTGTTTGCTAAAACCCATGTTGCCCTTAAGGCAAGTTCTTTGGAATCCAGCAGAAGGTGTTTTCTGCTGCTAAGCAAGCCTTTCTTCTCCAAAGTAAACCAGAAATTCTCCGTTAATTTCTCAGATCAGCTCCATAGTGACTATTTGAATGTTGAGGCAACATCCACACAGTCTCAAGATGATAAAGTTATTCAATGGAAGCCTGATGATGGAGTAGATGCTGTCAGTTCGTTTGATGCCAATAACTTCAACACTGTACAGTCCATACCCAAAATGTTTAAAAATAGGTTTTTGGATTTTGTACGACTGAGTTCTGTCCTCAATAATGCTGCTGAGTCATTTTTCAAGAGTGAGATACGGCGTAGGTTATTTGTGACAGCCATACTAATTGTAATTAGCCGTGTTGGATATTTCATTCCCTTACCTGGATTTGATAGAAGGCTGGTACCTCAAGATTACCTTAGCTTTGCATCAGGATCTGTTGGTAAGTTACAAAAATTTATACATTCATAAATAGTTATATATGTTTATGATGTCCATATCTAAGTACTATTTAATGCTAACATGTGGTTCCCCATGCCATGTTAACTCAAGAAAAACTTTGTTTTTACAACCATGTAAAAATATCATTGCCATCATCATTATAACTTCTATATGTTTTCCCAATTCATACATGGGTGATCATTAATCTTGTTTCTGGCAGATGAACTTGGCGATTTCACATCAGAGCTTAAGCTGTCCCTTTTCCAGCTTGGGATCAGTCCTCAGATTATAGCATCAATTATCATGCAGGTTCACTGCATTTCTTTAGCCATGAGATATATACATATTACCTAGATGTTTGTTTTCTCATGTCCTGTAATTTACCTTTGTAAGCTCTTTTCTCAAACGTGCTGAATTCTATTTTTTGTAGGCTCTTTTAGATTTTTGCAATACAACATATTTATGCTGAATTTCATGAACTTGATGGACAGGTACTATGTCATGTTGTTCCCTCCTTAGTAAAGCTGCGGAAAGAAGGCTTGGATGGCCATCAGAAGATTAAGAGTTATATGTGTGTCTAGTTATTCATCTCAAGCCGTGAGCGAGTCCATGCTACACAATTTTGTCGTGAATTCTGTTTTTGTGATTGTATTTTGAAGATTGCAAACCCTATGAATTTCTCTACCCATTTCAGATGGTGGATGTCATTTGGCTTTGCAATATTGGAGGCTGTGATAGTTTCCTGTTACTCACTTCAATATTCAATCTATGCAGCTAGTCATAGGTAATTTACTGTGAAGAAATCATTTTCAACAATGGTCTAGGATTTCAACTATCTCACTAGGAATCAAAATAATAGATCAATATCATTTTGCAAGTTCAGGATAAATACTTTAAAGATGATTTGACCATATATTTTCTAATTATTTATTTTTTTGTTCTTTGAAAGAGATTTTTTGGGTTTACAATTTTATGGAATTTGCAGGGTCAAACATGTGATGGTAACAACTCTTTTATTGGTCTGTGGTGCAATGACTATCTCATGGATCTGTGATACCATAACAGAATCTGGATTTGGTAGTGTTCTTTGCATGTTGGTTTGCATTTATATTGTCTTTCTTATTACTCTTCTTGTCATTTTCATGTATGTCTTAATTTTCTTGTTGAGAAGACAATTATTGAAAGATTTGAATTCTTCTTGATTACAAGACACTGTCAAGTCTAGTAAAATTTTAGCTGTTTCTTTTTTCCTCTTTTTAACTATTGATGAACTTTCTTAAGACCTTGTGGTTGGGCAATTCTTGGGCTCTACTTCTGGATTAATTTAGAAGAAAGGTTCTTGTACTGAAGTTCAGAGCAAAAATTTTCATTTTAAAAACGTGTGTTCAAAAAATTTCTTATGGCCTGCTATCTAATTATTCTAATGCCTGTTTTGAATGTGTGCTTGGCTAGAACATCTTTTTTATAGCTTCAAAGAGGCTTGATTTGCATTAGTTTCTAGGAATAGCATGAGAATTTTCTGCCATAGAAAGGGCTCTATATTATTAGAACTCTTTCTAACCTCCAAATTTCGAACTATCAGAGAAGTTCTCTATTGCCAAAAGATTAATTGTTAATGCTACTTTTGAAATAATTGATATTTCTTTGCTTCAATGGGGTCAAAGCTGCTATGTGCTTCATCCTCTCCAATATTGAATTCATTGCAGAATCACTTGCTTAGTGATCCCTTCAAACTCTCAGAATATTTCATTTTTGTATTTTCCTTTTTGCTAAGATTGTCAGCATCACTTAATTGCTATAAAGGTTACTTCTTTCATCATTAGAAGTGTTTGTATAGTCAACCAGAGATGCTGGTGTTGCTAGTTCTGGTGATTTAGTACGTTACACCTCTCCGGTTGAGTCTATTCCTTCTAAAGATGAAAGAATAATTTCTTCTTTTTTTTTTTTCTTTTTTTTTTTTTCCATTCCAAAAGAGCTTGAGTCTATTCATTCCAAAAGAATAATAAATAAATAAGTAGACAGTTGAGATGGCTGCCTACAATCAGGTTTTACATATAATCAAGACATTTTAATATTCATTCAATTGTCTGATCTTGTATGGGTTTTCTTCTCTTCTATTCTGACCTGTAATGCATATTTTAGGTCAAGGTTCATCTCTAATTATATGTGTGGGAATATTGACGAGCTACACAGAAACATTATACAATATGCTGTCTCAGCTCTCAGGTACATGGCAAGAGATTAACTTAGATTCTATCAATATCTTGAACTTGTGACCATGTGACCCCTCACCCCCCTTCTTGTTCATGACTTAATTTCTGTAGCAACTTCTTAAGTTAAATGTTTATAATACATCTACAATGGCAGTGTGACACAACCCTAATTTTGGAGCCTAACTGACTGAAATGAACATCATAGCAGCAATTCTTGTTATGATAAATCCCAGAGATATAGAATAATTGGTGTAAACAAGCACTAGCAGCACAAAATTTTATTACTTAAAAAACTTTTTTTTGAGCTGATATATAGAGACTCAACCAAATTATATACGATAAAATTCCTAAGATTAATATTTCACATGCATAAAAATTTGTTCTAAAACCCTTCTAACCACACGTGAATAGAGGGTAGAAAATGTGGAGACACTATAGCAAGAAATTGTACCTTCAATAGTAAAATTTCAGTAGAAGGCAACAATGTTGACCTCAAGCTTGTCAATATATTGCAGGCAGTGCTGTCAGTTGGTGGCCCTATGTACTTGCAGTGTTGGGTATTTTCACTGTGGTCACTATGTGGGCAGTTGTGGTAACCGAAGGTTGCAGGAAAATTAAGCTGCAGTATTATGGTTTCAAACTTGCTTCTGCTGCAAGGTAGATTATTTATGTCCAAATCTTTTTTAAGTCCCTTTCTTCTGAAACAAATTTAGGTTCAGCAAAATTCATCAAAAAAAAAATAAATAAATAAATTCAGGTTAAGCAAAATTTTATTTTTTCCCATGATATTACCTGATGCAATTATTTTCACGAGACTTGTTCTATAATACTACTGGAGATATTGAGTTTGTTACCAACATCTTAAGTTGAAGGTATAGTTGCTTGAACACGACTAATAATATGTATTAGCCAAAAATATAATAGAAGTTCTTCTCACCGTACACTATAGCTATTATTACTTGAGCACAACACAATTCGATAATAAAATTGGATCATTTACACTCTTTGTTGCCTTTCCATGTTTTGGACAGAGATGACTCCCCAATCACTGAAGTGGAGCCCTATATCCCTTTCAATATTAATCCATCAGGAATGCAGCCTGTTCTTACGACCACTTATCTCTTGGGATTCCCCAGCATTCTTGCAAGGTTATTTCAGTGACAATTTTAGTTTCTTATAAAGGTTTTACTTCTGTATTATTCTCATAGGGTGATTTGTTTGGCAGTCTCCTTGGATCACATTTCTGGGAGCATGTGAAGGAAATATTGAACCCTGAAACTTCTGTTGGTGCAGAGCCTTGGGTTTACTATTCAATATATGCATTTTTTGTTTTCCTATTGAATATATTTGACATTGTAAGTATCTTCTTAACTTTATGATTATTATCCTTGAGTTTTATTTGCTACAAGACAATATTTCTAGGACATATTGTTATGTTTTCCTCTCCTCTTGGGTATTAATCCTCTCCATAAATTACTACTTAGTTACATGATACAAAGATTTTTTTTTTTGGTAAGTACATGATACAGAAATATAAAACCAAGGATCCAATGTTCTTTTGTGCTAAATTCTCTTTGATGAATTCACTCTTGATATATTGCCTCTATGGTTCAAAATATTTTGGACCTTTAGACTATTTGATGTTTTGGCAAAACTAAGTTATGGTTGGAAAGATTGACATCAAAATGCTACCTAAGTAGAAGCAGAGGTGAATTATTGAATGGTAGAAATAGTTGCAAACTATTGCATGTACCTGCACCTTCTATGTCGGCACTATGTACGATTGAGTCATGCAAATGAATCATTAAACTTTTTAAGATCTTTATTTTATCTTTTCTTGATATGAATATTTTGAAATAAAGAGTTGCAAAATGGCATTTCAACATCAGTATCATCATCTGACAGAAGTATAGAACCATTGTTTATTCCATATAAATTATATAATGTAGGGGTGGCATGAAGTACAAATTCTTTTTATGTAGAATGAAGTTACAACTCTAACCTTGATCTACTATGACATAAGTTCTACATAATTAATTTTCTTTTTGTACAAATTTTTTTTTTTTTTTTTTTTTTTAATTAAAAAAAAAAAACAGTAAAATCTGAAATGTATTGTTAAGCTGTCCCATGCTTTGAAGTGTTACAATCGTCCAAAAATGATGTTATTGTTTCTTTATATTTAGACTTTAGTTATCAATTCTGATCCTTTGGTTCATATTTTTAAATAATCTCATAACTGGTAATTCTGTCCAGGCCAACTTGCCAAAGGAAATTTCTGATTACTTAAATAAGATGGGTGCACGAATACCAAACATAAAACCTGGGAAGGCTACCATAGACTACCTCACAAAGATTCAGGCATCGACACGTTTCTGGGGTATATATTTCTCTGAAAGTTGTAAAATATGCAATATAACTTTCTTTTAATATAAATACCAGTCATTCACTCAATTTTTGTTTGTTTGATTTCTGGTTTTTGGCTGTTCTTTGGTGGACATTGCACAGGGGGCCTGTTGTTAAGTGCTTTGGCAACTACATCAACCATACTAGATCATTACTTGCGCCGTATAAATGCGGGATTTGCAATTGGTTTTACATCTGTTTTGATCATTGTAAGTATTACCAACTTTAGGCTGTATAGATGAGATGTGGATGTGCTCACTATCTAGAAGTTCTAGAACAGTGGTGCTGCCTCTTGATATTTATTTTTTTCTCTCTGAAAATTAACTACTGCTGATTTAATGATGTGATGCCTAATGCATTTTGTGAGAATGCTGAACTTCTCTACAATAATAATTAAATTACCATATATATTAAAGCTCCAAGCTGGCTCTAGAGAAATCATTCGGATCTGGCTATGAAATGCAATTCTATATCTTTGTTGCTTACTCAGCCAAGTTTTCTTTTTCTTGCTTGAGGTGTGATTGGTCTTTTGTTTTCTTTAAACTGCTGGAGCTACAAATTTGACTTGAATGCTTGGTGTTGGCATATCTAGTAGTTGCTTCGTATATCACAGTTAAATTGCTCTTTTGCCTTTCTTGATACTTATGTGTTGGAATTTGAGGTCTTTAGACTGATTCGTGCATATAGTTTGTTCCAGCCAGGAAAATCTCAATAATTTTCTTAATTATGCCTTAGATTTTCATATTCACTCTTTCAACAATGCTCTTAACTAAATGTTTTTCAGGTGGGTTCCATTATTGAGCTTAGAAGATCGTACCAAGCATATAATGTAATGCCAACTTTAAGCAAAGCTCTAAGACGATATGGTGTATAGCTTCCAAGGAGACCATGCACTTCATCTCGAGGTGTTACCCTGTTTACTTATAAACTTCAAAGCAAATCCTGCCAAGTTGATGGTGCCAGATGGTATACAAAAATTCCTTTCGTTGTTCCAGAGATTCTCCAAATGGTGATAGTTGACCAAATTAACTGCTGATGAAATATGTCTAAAGAGAAGCTGGGATCCTCCTAGCATCACAATCTTCATATGGTTTGAAGTTTAGAGAGAAGCTGATGCTGCAACAAAGAGAGATACTATCTCTCACTTTATCACTTCAATGGGATAGCAGGCTTTGAAGCCTCGTTTTTTTGGACATGTTTTATGCATGTTTTAGACAATTTTAGATTCAGGATGAGTTTAATGGATTGTAGAGATATACGGCCGTAGTTTTACCAAACCACTCGACATCATATTCAAGATTTCATTGAGACAGTAGCTGTAATAATGAAGAAATCATATGTAAATTATTGGATGCCTTGTTGGTGGTCACCGTATATCATGGTATGTCCGAGATGAAGTTACTGGATTTATTTTATTTATTTTTCCTTTTCTTTTCTTTTAACAATGGTTGATCACTTTGCTGATGGGGAATCAGCCATTGAAGATTGGCAATGTCATATATGCAAAATGAGATAAAAATGAAATAAAAGTATAGTTTCTAGCATTTCTCTATCTCCAAGGCTTGACGAAGGCAGTTGGTCATTTTATGTGTATTATACAGTACACTCTTTTGTATGTGGAGTGGAAATTTATGATTGTCATGCCAATTTAAATTGTTATGCAAGAAAATTGAGAAGATCCATTTTATGGTTCATATTAGATTTATACAAATGTAATGGTGAATATGTTGTCACATTGTGAATATTTTATCCATTATGTGCTTTGTAATTTGCACTAATCATGAATGTCTCAATTTACCTGATGTGTTTAGTAGGGATTGGAATTTCTTGCATTTAGGCCGCCCAAATCTACTTTTTATGAGACTGGTCGAATTGTTAGAGCACCTTAATACAATTTTCATTGATCTTGTTCTTGATGAGAGATTTGATTGTCGGTATTCATCCTTTTAAAAAAAAAAAAAAAATAGTACCTGAAATTTGTAGTTGTATTAAACTGATTTATGAGATATTAAAAGTATTAAACTGATTCTTGGGATAAACTATTTGTCCAAAATAAATACGGTACGAATTATTTTGGACAAATAATTTATCCTATTGAAAGGAATTTTGATACTTAGAAATTAGTTTATACTCTGTTCGTTTGGGCGTAAAATATTTTTTTGTATTTTTCGGTGTTTGACGCAATAAAAAATGATGGTCAACAGAAATCATTTTTAGTTTGACCGTAAAAGTCTATTAATTTTTTAAAAACGATTTACGGTTTTAAAAACTATAAATCGTTTTTTAGATTTAAACTCTTCATTTTTTCAGGCGCGATTGTGGAAATCCGTCATTGCCGGGCATTGGAGTTTATCAGTAACTCGAATCTACCGCCAAAGGTCCCCGAATTTCGAAATCTGGTCGTCGACCGCCGTCAAATTTCAGCCTTCATTGCTGAAATCCGGTGAAAGTTGCTGGAATCCTGCCGACCAGTGATGAAATCCATCATCGGTAATTTTTCACCGTTGGTAATTTTTTTGTAAGTTAAACATCATAAACTATTTTTAGGTAAATTATTTTTTTAATTGAAAATATTTTACGATGGCAAACATTTTACATTGAAGTAAACGGAGCATTAATACAACTGCAAATCTAGACATTAAATTATTTTTTTTATTTTTTTTTGACAAAATCCATAATAATAAAATTTTGTATTACCTTTTTTTTTTTTCTTGGCAAATATGCGTATTGCCTACTTTTATGAACAATTCACCGAAAATTAAAAAGGATCACTCCCGCCGGAAACTCATTTTCAAATCTACAACAAACGCAAGCAAATTTTCAGAGCTCTCTCTCTCTCGCGATGGAGGGGCAAGGAAGCTCGGACGAGGAGTACACGGTGATCGAGTCCACGGCAGACTCTCTGGACAGCTCCGTGATCTTCCACGTCATCAACGACGTTGTAGGCTTCGTGCTTTACATGTACCAGCAGATCCCCTCGTAAGTCCACCCAATTTTGAACAAACATTTCTGTCTGGTTGCTCGGAAAGTGCAGGAAAATTCAGACAGAAAATTTTCATGTCTCATATGAGTCTGTGTTCTGGGGTCATAAATCATGTCAATTGCTCAATAAATTTTAGCACATTTTGGAATCTGAATCTCTCCCCAATTTGCCCATTTCTTAAGGAAATTAGGCTCCTAAAATTGAGTAGTTGATCTGAAAAATCTTCCATCAAATTTGCGTGCTTTCCTCCACAGTGGCTTCAATTTAGAAGTCCCAATTATAAATTTCTTGGTATGGTATCTAAAATCAGTTATTTCTACACAGCACATTGCAGGATATCAGTCTTGAATTTGATACTCTGCATTCCGAATATACAGAATTGGTATGTAATATGTTAGCTAACCACAGGCTAGTTTGCATTATTATTACCATTTTGGATTGAATTGTGTGCTCTAAGAGTTGAAAGTTGTAGGAGATGGATCTTACTGCACAAACTGATGCAAAGGCGGTGTCTTCGTTGCGAAGAAAGCACATGGGCAGAATGAGGGAGGTCAAGCGGGGAATCAGAAGACTGGAGAAATTGATGAATGCGGTTTCTAGTCTCCAAGCTGCGCTTAAACTGCTGATGAGTAGTGAGATTGCTAACATCCGGGAAGTTGTTCTGGTTCTCGGAGCAAGTCCGATTCGGCCCCTCCATGTTTACCAGTTGTGCTTTTCGCATGGAAAGGTTGTTCTAGGAGAAGTTGATTTCGCTAAGAGCAGGGCAGCAGATGGGCTTTCAAGAAAGGTTCTTTAGTGCTAGTTCTGCTTCAGCCTTCAAGCATAAGTTGCTTTTCCTTTCTTTTCTTTTTTTCTTTTCTTTTTGGTTGGAGGAATTATTACATATCAGATTGTTGGGATATAAACTCTTGGAAAATCTCTAAAGTGAGGCCTTGATATAACATGTTGGTCTATGAGATTTATATTCACAGGTGTATTTTGTAACACATTTCTCTGACAGGTTATTCGGACGCTGATTTCGAAGGGAGCCGGGTCTGGTTCCTACCCAGGTAGTTTTTTGAGCATGTCTGGCCAGTGTATGTTAATCTGGTGAAAGTTAATTTGCTGCAACTTAAAGTGACTGTTTTTCATTTTTAGTTGCAAAAGCAAATAAAAGGGTTATATTTTTCTTATCTTTTTATAGGCCCCAGTAAGTTGTTTCTATTGGTTAAAGCTCCCTCTTCTTTCAATCTGCCTCTGCATTTTCTTCCCAAGCGTGACTTCAGATACAGCAAAAAGGTTTCTGACTCTTCTTTTCTTTTCTTTTTTTGTAAGTAGTAAGGACAACAGCAAACTAAATAATTGGCGTTCCTTTAATCCATTTTTTTCCTCTATGGTGAATCTGCTTGCTTTTACTTGCATTAGACAATAATATTCCTGACATGATCTTGAGAACCTTGACAAACTATCATTCTCATTAATGAACATATACTATTATAGAGGGTGCTATGTGCTAAGGCTGCTTCTACCTATTAGTGCTTCATTTTAAGCTGTTTTTTTTAACCCTCGTGGAATTATGTTTTATAGTGTGTAATGGACAGAACAATTCTGCAGATTGGGACAGATATCTGATCCTGCTTCCCTTTGGTAATATGGTTGATTATCACTTTCCTAACGGTAGTTGGATGAACACAATCTATATTTTTCTCATTTAAAGAATCAGGCTCTTTGGATCTTTCATGATTATTGCATAAGATCATCATATAGAAGAAATAATATAATATGAATGAAAAGAATACTTTAGGTAGACTCATATAATTTCGCTAGCATGCATGGGCACCATCTGACCTTGACAGCATCAAAGCATTGTTTTTGTGGTTCACTGGTTTTCCTTAATAAGGTGAGAAGAAGAAGAAGAAGAAGGGTAAGTCATACCAATATCACTTTCCTCACCAATTTTTTTGGTTACATTCTTATAGACATTCTCTGGTTATGGTCCTAATTAATGCAAGAACCAGAGAACATAAGATATGAACCTATAGCTGCTGGAAATTTTGCAAGTATCTTGTGACTTCCCTACATAAAGAGCATGTATGCATGTTTGTGTTTCCAGTATTACTTGATAACTTTAGAAATATATAATGAATATATAATATAAAAGAGAGGCAGGAGAAGAAACAGACAAAAGCCCTTAGGACTACTACGTCTTGACTGTATTGGAGTATAATAATTACAATGAGTGATATTTATAAAGGGATTAGGAGTGGACCGAGTGGTGAACGAGAAAACCTAGACTAAATAAGAAAGAAAATAGAGCTACAAAATAAATAAAATAAAAGCCTAATATAGAGAATATTCTAACACAAATAAGGTAGCATTTACAAATGCACTTTTGTTGCAGATTGTTCCTTTCAGACTACGGCTTAAGTGCAAAACCCAAGATCGGGAAATGGGTGCTTCTCAGACTGGGAGCTCCATCAGTTTGACAGATTCTGCTTCAGATGATTTAATCTGGTATGTAAAACTTAAATGTTGAAGTAGCAGGATCTTATACACATATACACTCTTTACTTTGAAGTGGCTACTGAGTGCTGCTCTGGGACCACAATGCTTTGTTATCTATCCAAGTTTTGTATTGGGAGCTAAACTCGTCTAATACAAGTAATGCCATTTTGTCTAATCTTTTTTTTTTCTTGTTCTCACTTGACAAGATTTTGTACATTAGCCAATATTAAAGATTTGAGGTACATCTTATCTTTTGATCTGTTCTTTTGCAATGTTACTTATTCCCAAAGGTTTACCATACTGACGTAAAAACGAGGTTGCTGTTGGACAAGTCCCCGTAAAATCTTCACTATTTTCTCCAACTTCGTTCTAGGATTTAGTGACTTCAATTTAAACAGCTTTGCATTTGATCCATATCCCAACTTATGCCCCCACACTCACCAGGGTGCTTGTATCAATTTGTGCTACTTAGTGCTGTAACACCGTGAAGTCAAGTGATTAATAACTTCTAAAGTCATCCATCTGGCGTTTTGTGACAGGTTTCAATGCCGACATGTAATCAAGGGCCTGGCATCCAACACACCGACAGAAGAATGAAAAAAGTTGGTCGCCTGATCATTGTGTATAAGAGCTATTCCCTCATGATATTTTTATTGTCTGGTTAACTCATTAATTAGCAGGCTAATTTGTTACATTTTCCTGTACCCTTTTGATGTAATCAACACCATGCAACTATGAGTTACTAGTTCCTCACACCACTTCCCCCGTAAGTAGTGGTGTAACCGAGCTGAGCTACTCATGAGCTTACTCGAGATCGGCTTGAATAAACTTGACTTGTACTCGAATTGATTATTAAATGAGCTACTCATAAATACGAAATTAAGCTTAATTATTAAACGATACAAACTCGTATAAACTCGGCTTGACTTGATTAATGCTCGTGAACTCGTTCGTATAAGAATTAACTCGTATATATATAGAAGAAAAATAAGTTATATATTAATTTGTTAATATATAACTTATTTTTATAATATCGTATATTAATAAACAATATGTTATATATAAGCATAAATTAAGTAACAAATAACAATGGTTATTCGTTAGTATATATTAATTGGTTATAATTTATTGGTAAGTCATATGATATAATGACAATTCAGATACTTAATCATATTATTCATGTTATATATTATGATTATATGATCATATAATAATATAACATTGTGGCATATGACATGTAATCACTTTATTATATGTTATAAGTATTCATTACATTACATGATTCAAGATCTAAGACCATACGGATTCTTAGATAATACTTAGATCGTATGATCATTGATCATATGAAATTAGTATTATTAGTAGATAGTTATGAATTATGATAATTATAATTTATGACTCATAATGATCATACTTATCATAGATTTATAGATAATCTCATAAATCAAGTGAAATGATATGATATGATTCATAATTCATAATCATAAATATAAATACATATATAATTATAAATTAAGTTATAAGTATAAATTATAACTACATAATGCTATATATAAGTGTACAAATTCATACTAATATAATGGTTAAGATATTTAGATACACTGATACACTAATTAAGTATGATTTAAGAATTTAAGTATCTAATAATTATTAGTAATATTTAAATACAATGACTAGGTATATAGATTACATACGTAAGGAATTCACATTAATTATATAATATAATAACACTTCTGAAATTTAATCATATTATTCATATATACTGATAATGTGATTCATATAATCCCAAATTAAGTTATTAGGATTGGAATCACCAATATGTTAATTATAATCATAAGTTGGGTGTTATCATTAGAATTTAGATCATATGATCTAACATTGTGTTATATAACCGTTAGATATGATCTAATTAGTATTATCAAAAGACTTTAAAAAAAAAAAAAAAAAAGTATTATCATTATATATAGGACCATATGATAATATAATAATTATCAATGTTAATGTTTTAACTTAATATATGTTAGTTAGTATTCATATTGACTATTGTTTCCTTCTTTTTTTTTTTTTCTTTTTTTTTTTTTTTTTTTTATATAACTAAATACTTATGAATCGTTATATCATATGATTTAGTGCCATAAATCCAATAATAATACTTTTTTGTTCGAGATCATATGATACGATCATTATATCTATATTAATATATGATATGATCATTATATCTATATTAAGTATGTAAGTATTGGAATCTTATAATTATAAAAGATCTTGAAAAATACAAATATGGGAATGAGATTGACCAAATCCACATAATAAATCATGATTTATTTTTTCTCCTGGTTGCATGCAGCATGATCTCATTAAATCTTATGTTATTTGCATACATATTGTACACAAATTGACATACAATGCCTTTTACCTTTTTTATTTTTTTATAAAAAAAAATATATAAAATAAAAAACACACCCAAAAGACATTGTGTGTACAATATGTGTGTAAATAACATACCTTACTTTAATTTATTATTAAGTGTCTAATTATATAATTTTTATTATTATTATTATTAAAGTTGAAACGGTGCATTTTGTAAGCAATTTTCCAAGAATGAAATGGTGTGTTTTTCAGAGTCTTCAATTTTTTTTTATTAAATTATATCTTTATTAATTATATATTGTTGATTTTAAATTTTTTATAATTTTTTCTACGCTTTATTCGAGAAGTTCTCAACCGTGCGATTGTTTTATTTTTAATCACAACCGTTTACTTTTTATCGTGGGTTACAACTGTAACGCACGGCTTACACAAGAATTTCTACGGTGTTTCTCACACACAATCATTCATCTGATCCAAAGACTTTAATTTAATCATCAAATATTGATTTTAAGATCTGATCGGCTGATTCGGCTACATTGCATCAAGTACTGTGTATAATAACGTTCACTGTAAGCCCGCATGTAGGGAATTTTTCACTAAAAAATGTTTGATGTGCCCTAAGCGGCTAAGCCCCTAGGTAATGACAATCTAACACTTGACGCCTGAGTGGCTCCTATTAAAGCGCTGACAACAAGCTCCAGTTGCCGAGGCTAAAAAAATGAGTAATTTCATGATTTTTTTGGGCCGTCCGATCTTTTAAGCTTGAATCTGAGTCGTTTGTTATGAGATAATGGATACAGCTATAATCAACTATCCTACTCTGAGAAAATATATGGTATTACAATAATCATGTGCTCACTCTCATTAGATAAGATCCAACGACTTCAATTTCTAGCTTGAAATTGATTATAATAACCAATAGTTAGGATCACAAGTGGCTTCGATTTTATCTGTACACGGACGTAGTGAATAATTTTTCAAACAAAAAGTTAAATTTGAAATTATTATTTTTGCTTTTTAACCACAGTGCGTCGACCCATTGGCATATTGGCAGTGCCAACAATATATATATATATATATATATATATATATATATATATATATATTTTTTTTTTTTTCTAAAAAAAAAAAAAAAATCCCACCCCCCATTTTTTCTGTCCTTGATTGACTTGAGGTCTGAGGACTTCAGTGCCTTTGAAGTTTTGAAGCTTTCTTCTTTGATCTTCATATATTCTGATTCTCTAAGCGAATGAAGCCTGAAGCCATTGATTGTCAAAAAATCAGAAGAAAAATTCTAAACAAACCGTTGACTTGTTTGAAAATTCATTTGAAATCAAACTTTGTTCTTATTTCTAAACTCTCATTCTGTCAGTCTCTCACGCACGCAACTTGCCCAAGAATTTAATGCCTTGCTGCTGAGCTACCTAAGTGGTTCAGAAAATTAATGCTTGCTTTTAATTCAAGTTCCCCTCTCAACTACCCCATCTACCCGGTTCCTCTTCTTCGTAATCCAACCTTTGATTTATTTTTAACTTTTTGATCAAATGGCTTCTATCTTTCTATAGGATTTGGTTTTGAAATCTGTTAGAGTTTTTTCACATTTGTTGTTGAAATCGAATCAAAAGAAACCGATCTATCTTAATCATCAGATATTCCATCTTTCCGCGGCGAAGCCATATCCCAAATTTTGTGGGTTTTTTCTGTTCTCCTCACACGTATCAATGACAGAGACCAAGATTACTCTTGATCTGACTGAAATGGTAGTAGTTGAGTATTAGGCTTTGTGTGAGTTATGTATCTGCTGTATTATGATTTAGTTCTTTGGTTCCTTCCTAATTCCCGAAAGATACAACATACATGCTCAAATGCTCTTGCTCTCAAATCTAAATTATAAAATTGAGAGCAAGAGGCTCAAACGCTCAAGAGTCAAGAGTGTTCATAGCTTAGTTAAGTATCAAATATATGTTCCCTTTAATCATTCCATGTTCTGATGTTCTTTTTCTTTTTCTTTTTTCACTTAATAGCTATTCCTTCAATATTTCTAAATTCTAAATTTCTAATGTTAATTTTGATATATCATATGATTGTTCAGGAATCAGGGACGCCCATTCAGCCTTAAAGCCTCTACTACCTCATTGATTTTGTGTCATTGAATCTTTGATTCTGCAAGTTACAAACAACTCAGGTTTTACCTTTTTTTTTTTTTTACATTATTTGTTATTTTTATGTTTTGATTAATGATTATAATTAACAAACCCTTCAATGAATGTTCACAATTTTTAGAAATTTATGTTCTGATTATGTAATGCTATGTTTTATTTATGATTACACTACAAAAAAAAAGGGTATTGGCGACGTTTATATTAGTGGCGTTTAACAGAAATGACGCTAAATAGATGAATTGGCGTCGTTTAAAGTTCGAACGACATGATTTTACGTTGCTTTTCTAAAACAACGTAAAATAACGTCGCTTGAGTTAGTAGCGTCGCTAATTTTCATTTTTTCGCGTTGCTTGAGTTTAGAAATGACGGGAAAATGAAGTAATGGTCTGTATACGCGCGCACTGAAATTCACCCCGCGCGCGAGCGCCTATTATAGCCTTTCCCACCTTAATTTTAAGTTTTCTTTCCCACGCACAGTACTACACTTATGCATTTTCTTTTCTTTTCCCTTTTCTCTCCATCTTTCCATCTCTTGCGTTTCAATCAGTTTGTCTCGGTATCTCTCAAACCCAGAAATTTTTTCAAGGAATCAGATTAGATCAATCCTTCTTGTAAAGGTATGAACTTCCATTCCTTCTGAAGAATATGATTCAACCCTTATTTTTTAGGGTTTGCTTCACATTGGGTATTTCTTTATATATATGTTATTTGATTTGAATCTCATATTTTTGAATGATGTTTTGGGTTTTGATTTTACTGTTAAAGTCTTTTCATGGCCTCTAAAGAGTGAAGAAACTGAAATGGATGCTTAATTTTCTTGATTTACCTGACGTATAGACTGCATAAAGGGGCTGTTTAGTCCTCTAGTTTTGCTGATTTGTATTGTTTTTCTGTTTTGCATATTTTTTGGAATCAGTCTGCTTAGATGGATATAATCTGTTCTGCGTTGTTCAGCCATTCCAATTCTAATTAGATTGAACCGATGAGTGTAAACTGATGATTCTTTTTTAGTGTTTACGTTAGGTGTTCAGAGACCCACACACAACCACAAATAGCCACAGAGATAGTCGAAGAGTCCTTTGTACAGATATATAGCTTAATCAAGGACTTGTGAATTGACATCAAGAAGGTACCTTTTTCTTTTCTTTTTTTTTTTTTTTTTTAAATACATTAGCAAGGTACTTTTGCGTGAATGTTTAATTAATTACTGTTATAATTTTGTTGTTTTTGGATTTAATTGTTTTGCGGGGTATATAACAAGGAATGTGAATTATCTGTAGACTGTTGCAACGTGATACCAATACAAAACAGAAGCGAATTAATTTTGACTGAAGATTGAAGAAAGAATATGTGGATTTTCAACTTAAAACTTCAATTTCATTTAACACTTGCAGTTATCTTACAGAATTCCACATGATACTAACCTGGGAGCCTAAATGAGCAATGGAACATGTATATTGACTTGACTGCTCTAGCGTGCCCATATTCAGAGACAGCAAATTAATTTTCTGTAAGTCTCTCTCAGACTTCTACTTCTCTTTATAACCTTTAGATACTGATTTTAGTATGTTTATGTTATTGACAGTATCTGTAATACACACTAGAATGAAATTGAGAGAGAAAAAAGTTGTGTTTTCATAATATTCCTTTTTTATTTTTTTAATTTTTTCTTGTGATATGGAAAATTTATTTGTAATTAATAGAACATAGAATAATTGGGTTTTCAACCGTGCTTATTAACATGAGCTTTCATTGATATATGTTGATTGATTACTAGGACTCAAGATAAACACTACTTCTTCCTCTTTACAATCGACTAGAACTCTATCTAGCTTTATCCCTTATCTATCTAACTATGAACATAGAAGTTGAACACTAGAAGAACACTATCTTATCTTATCAGCACTAGAACTTCGGATAGGAGATGTATTCCCGGACAGATTGCAGCGCACAAGACTATGTTTTGCTTGGCTTGTTTTATGAGTAAAGAGTAACTTGAGTAGTAGTTCTAGCAGTACACACCTTATTTGATATTAGTATGTTTATAATATATGTTGATTAATTAGTAGGCTTACTTGTTAAACGGGCCCTTATTTCTTTGGCATAGAGACACGTCTCTTTATTATATTTGTAATAATTGTATACCCACCAAATTCATTTTCACTTAATTTTATTTCACAATTGTGTATATATATATATATATATATATATATATTTGCAATGTAGTGAAGACATGGACAAGAGTTGGATGAGAAAATGGAAAGGATCAAAAGAGTATATGGATTGCATATATATTTAACACTTTGGTTGAGTTTCACTTAGGATCCATGCCAAAGTGAATTAATAGACTACGATCATTTGTAGTTACATGACCATAATTCCTTTGTTCCACTTTTCAAAATTAAACCAACCCAGTAATTAATAACTAAACAATTTTTAATTGATTGAAACTTTCTTGAGAATGTTTTAACATTATCAATCCTCTTTTAAGGAGACGACAATCGGTTTTTAAATTAGAGGTTTAGAATATTCATTTCTAATGAATAAGATGCATACTAATATCTGTTTTCTTTATAACCAATTGCTAGAGTTATGATCCCACCCCAATTCCAATCCAGACTGAACTGGATTTTCCGCAATAATTAATCTTCAGTTCAGTTTCTTTAGCATCATGCAATTTATTAGCCTTTGTGCTCATTTTTGTCAAAGGGAAAATAAGGGATGCTCGTTTAGGGTACACTTAAATTGTAA
This sequence comes from Alnus glutinosa, assembly GCF_958979055.1. Classification (NCBI taxonomy): domain Eukaryota; kingdom Viridiplantae; phylum Streptophyta; class Magnoliopsida; order Fagales; family Betulaceae; genus Alnus; species Alnus glutinosa. Next base: position 6,846,414 of record NC_084897.1, on the reverse strand, counting down.
TCATTTTGTACATGAAATTGAACTAATGTTGTTCTACCATGGTTTGTAAAAATCATGCTATATTGATCCTCTTTGCTCCATTGCATACAAGTCTGCACAAGCATATGGAGGGGCTGACAAATGATGTGGAAAGATCAAATGAAATGGTTTTCATCTTTCTTTCATATCTTAATTTACGTGGGGTGTATTGTGCTGTTTGTTCATTTACGATAATATGAATTTTACTATGGATAATTGTTGGTGTTGTTCTGAATTCTTTTATTTTCTTATCCAGGTAGATGCTGACATGCAGTGGATTGGACAAAATTTGATGGAAGAAAGAATCATTTTGATATTTATTTTTGATGTTTTGTTCAAGCCTTCAAGGGTGGAGACTATATGTACTCTTAAGTTTTTTGCATCATTTTGACTAGTTGTACTTAATGTTGGATTATAATTATATGACAATTAAAATCTTTATGTTATTGTCTTGATTAAAGTACTTTTCATAATATATTGCTTTGCTTTTCGAATAATATATCTTTGCTTGTTTGTGGCCGATAAAAGCTTTAAGTAATCATTTATATGAAAAGACACAATACAGGTGATCAAACATTTTAAATGGAAATAGCAAATTATGGCCGGTATTTTTAACCAGATTAGCGTCGTTTTTTTCGCGAATCATAACAAGCACCGCTAAATGCGCGATGCTTCACCCAAAAGCGTCGCGAATTTATTTTCTCGACTAGACTTTCGCGGCATAACACAAACGTCACGAATTAAATGTCGCGAATTAGTTAGCGACGCTTTCAGAGCATTAAACGCCGCTAATTAAACGATGCCAAATTGTCTCTTTTTTGTAGTGTTAACAAACCCTTCAATGAATATTCACGAATCACAGTGTTTAAAAATTTGTCACAATGTTTAGAAATTTAGGTTTTGATTATGTAGTGTTGTGTTTTATTTATAATTAGTAATTATGATTAACAAACCCTTCAATGAATGTTGACAATGTTTAGAATTGTTCACAATGTTTAGAAATTTGTCATAATGTTTAGAAGTTTATGTTTTGATTATGTAATACTGTGTTTTATTTATGATTGATGATTATTAATATCAAACCTTTCAATAAATGTTCACGAATCACAATGTTTAGAAATTTATGTTTTGATTATGTAATGTTGTGTTTTATTTATGATTAGTGATTATGATTAACAAACTCTTCAATGAATGTTCTCGAATCATAATGTTTAGAAATTGTTTACACTGTTTAGAAATTTTTCACAATGTTTAAAAATTTATGTTTTGATTATGTAATATTGTGTTTTTTTTTTTATGATTAATGAAAAAAAAAAAGATGAACAAAAAAAATTTGTTAAAAAACTAGGTAGATCTTAATATCTTTGAAAAACTATGAACAAAACTTAAATATAAAAAACTGTGCAGATCTGAAATTCCTTAAGGAAGCAATTAACAAAAAACTATGAACAATCCATTTTTTTTAAAAAAAAAAAATGGGCAGAGATTAGAATCCTTAAAAGAATATGAACTAAAAAATTAAAAGTTGAGAGTTTTTTAAATTCACATGAATCATATGATATGCAAACTTAAATTTTACTATTGAATTTAAAAATTCAGATTGCAACTCAAGCTTGAAGTTTCTAACACATGTTTTTTCTTTTTTCATAATAATTTGTAATATAATATTTAAAAATTAAAAGGCATGGATGGTGATTTGCACCAACTCGAGCCAATTGAAGACTATGAGAATGAGGATTCTCTTGAAGTTAGTCATGGTGCTACTATGCAGAATCATTTTGATGAAGTTGAGGTGGGTGGTATAAAAAAGAATCAATGTAAATGGTGTAAAAGTAAATTCACCAAATCAAAATAAAGTTGTACATCTACCTTGGGTAGACACTTAGAGACGTGTTTCAAGTACATAGGTTCACAGAAGAAGGAGAAGGTTTTGTCGGTTGAGGATAGTGAGTCTGGTGATGTGGGTACCATTTCAAATTTTCAGTTTGATGAAAGTAAGGTGAGAGAACTTTTATTTCACATGATCCTGTATCATGAACATCCTTTTAGAATTGTGGAGCATGTATTGTTTAATAAGTTTATAAAAGCTTGCACACCGCATTGGCAAAAATTTTCCCGAGTTATTGCCAAGAGTCTTTGCTTTGCCACCTACTAATTAGAAAAGAAGAAATTGAAAGTTTTATTGAATCGGGTTCTCAAAAGTTAACATTACAACTAAAATGTGGACTTCTCAAAAAGTTTCTTAAATAGTTGTGACATGTCATGTCATAGATTATGAATGGCGATTAAATAGGCGTGTGTTGAAATTCTGCAATATTCCGCTTCCATAGTCCGGACTTCTTATTGTTGACGCACTTCATATATGTTATAGAGACTGGGATATTGAGAATAAAATTTGTTCAATCACTGTAGACAATGCCAAGGCAAATGATGTAGCAATGAGGCACTTGAAAGATGTTTTTAATATGAGAAAATTGCATATTGTTGGGGGGAAGTTGTTTCACATGGGCTGTTGTGAACACATAACTAATTTGATGGTTTAGGATGGTCTTGGCGAGATTAGAGAGATTGTTGATTTTGTGAGGGACAAAATTAAATTCTTGGTAGCATCAGAGGGAAAGTTAATGCAATTTGGTGAAATTGCAAAAAACTTACAATTGTCACCCAAGAAGTTGTTTTTAGATGTTTCTACTCGTTGAAATATCATATATTTGATATTAGCAGCTGCTCATGATTTTAAGGAGGTATTTCCTAAGTATGGATACAATGATTATCAATTTACTTCGGTGCCATCACATGAAGATTGTGCTAAAGTTAAATTTGTGTGTGAACTTTTGGGGGTTTTCAACCAAGTAACCAAGATTGTATCTGGGAGTGACTATCCAACAACAAACTTATTCCTTCTTGAAATTTAGTGAAAGAAATATGTCCTAACCAAGAAATGTGATGATGAAAATGATTACATTAGATTCATGGCACAACGAATGAAAAGCCAAGTTTGATAAATATTGGGATGAGTGCAATTTGTTGATGGCAATTGCGGCAATTTTGGACTCAAGGTTTAAGATGGTGTTCATACGATTTTGCTTTCCTAAGATCTGTCAAGAGGCTGAAGCTACGAAGAATATTGAATATGTCTAAAGAATTTTAAATGAGATATATGATGTGTATGTTAATGAACACAATCCAAAATCTTATGGAACAAAATCTTACAAGCAATGCTCAAGAAAGCTCTTCAAGTAATCATTTAATTTGTGTGGTTTATTAGGGTGGTCTAGAAATTTACAAGTCATTCATCAAACGTGCTGAAACGGTGCTTCAACCTCTTAAATCAGAATTAGAAATATATTTTGAGGAGGGTGTATATCTACCTGAAAAGAGTTTCAAATTTAGTGCCTTGGATTGGTGAAAAGCAAATACCCTTAAGTATCGTTTTTTGTCTAAAGTGGCCAAAGATATTTTGTCAACACCGATTACTACTGTAACTTTGAAGTTCTACATTCAGTGCCAGAGGATGGGTTATTGATCCCCAGCAAGCTTCATTATCAACTGAGACATTTCAAAAGTTGTTATGTGGGGATGATTAGGTCAGATCAATGTATGGGCTTAAAAAGAAGTATGTAGTGAGTTTTTGTTTTATTTTTTATTTTTTCTAATGGTGTTTGTTAATTTAATTTTGCTTTTACATTGTACTAATTACTCATTTGTTTTTATTTTTATTTTTTATGTTAGGAGGATCAAAATGATGTGGAGATAAGTTTGCCAGAAGCAAATTAATTGTTAGTGTTCTTTTCCTTTTTTTTTTTTTTTTTTTTTTGAGTTGTAATATAACTATATATTTTTGGTTTGGGGACTATGTTGGACAATTTTATTTTGTTGAAAATCTTGTACAATATTATTTTGTTCAAGACATGAAGACTTAAGGTAATATATGATTCCTTATTTAATGATATATGCACATTAAATTGTGTTATTATTTAACCTGTCTTAACTTTTTTTTAGTTTTTTCAAGTGTTTACAACCTATAGGTTTTATCTGGGAGCATTTGAAGGAATCAAACGTTATTATTATACCTTACCAAGCACATGTGCCTTAAGAAATATTGCATAAATCCCAAGTGATAGGACTATGGATTTGTCTTCTAGGAAGACAATGGATTGCTTAATTTGTTTCACACACACAAAATATATAGATATTATATGTTTTTCATCAAATTTTCCTACTATATTAAATTGTGAGTTTGAACTTTGAAACTTTCTTTCTAGACTTATTATTTACTCCCTGAGGGGCCTACAAGGAGACTTACATGGGACTTGTGTTGTTTGTTGACATTGTTGTTGTCATTTGAACATAATATGTACAAATGCAATTAGGTAGTCTACTTATGTTGTGTTTAGCATGTCTTACTAATTTTTATTTTATATTATGAACATTATATCATTATATGCTACTGCTAGTCTGCCACAGTGCCACTAACTTGCTTTGTCAACTACTAATTGTTTTTCCAGTAATATGTTATATTATAATATAGCCTCTTTGGTAGGTTTGTTTTGAACTCATAGAGATTGTCTTTGTTAATGTTATTAATGATTTAGGCACATTAAATTGTGTTATTATCAAACCTCCTTTGACATTTTTATCAAGGAACTTGTGTAAATAATGAAAGGGAGAAAAAAAATAACTTTTATTTTATTTTATTTTTTTTAGTGTTTATAGTTTTTTATTTCAAATTGTTGATTAAGGCAAACATTTGACCATGATACCTGAAGTTGTTCGTTTAACCTTGTTTTAAAGTTAAAAAAGGTTGTCTTGTTGACGAAGTTGTTGAGCCGATTCATTGTTGAATGGAGTTTCTAGTTGAACCAAAAAATAGTGATTTATTGTATTTGTAATTTTATTTTATTTGTATTTATATTTGTTTAAATGTGATTTGTAAGGTTTAGTTCATTATAGTTATGAAATTTCTTTGTAATTGTTTTTGGAAAGAGTATTAATAAAATTGGTTTAATTTGTTTCTTTTAATGCTAAATAAATTATTTGACTCGGGCCAAGCTCGAGCCGAGTACTCGAGCTCAAGATCGACCATAGCGAGCTGAGCTCGAACACCAAATTTAGGCTCGTGTCGAGCTCGAGCTTGATACCAAAACAAATGAGCCGATCCCGAACAACCAATACCCACTCAAGATCAGCTCGTTTACACCCCTACCCGTAAGAGTCCCGGAGAGGAGTTCCCTTCTAATTTCCTTTTTCCTTCTCTCTCTCTCTCTCTCTATCTCTCTCTTTCTCTCATTCTTTCTTTGTTGTTTCTTCCTCTACGCTGATATGAAGAAAATCAAAATGGTAAAGAAAATTTCAAAAACTTGGTTAGGGTATACATTGCCAATTTTTAAACATTGTTGAGACACAAATTAATCAAGGATCACCAAAGAAGTAGAAAAGTAAATAATACAATCACACAGGACACCGAAATTTACGTGGTTTGAGTTAACAAGCCTATATCCACAGGTGGAGATGATCCATAAAACATTCACAATCAAAAGGATGGAGCACAAAGAGTAGTACATAGAATACCACTCAAACCTAATATCTCCATGTCACAGATCTAATTTGTGAGAATCAAAGCTGCTGCGAGTGAAGGGTTTGATGAGAAAGATTTGGGTTGCTATGTGAACGTGGGAGAAAGGAATGAAAGTTAGGGAAGAGAAAAGCTTAGGGAAGAGAGAAATGGTCTTTTCGTGTAAAGCCGAGAAGTCATTCTCGAGCCAAGCATTTCACAGCTAGCCGAGTGTTCGAGAAGTGAAGTGTGAGGACAGCTAGCAGTCTCGAGAAGCAAAGTCAGAGGATAGCTGGTAGTTTGATCATAAGAGGCATTTCAGAAGGATCTAGAGTAATTCAATCACATGGGCTTTTGGGCTTTTGTTAGTTGTTTGGAACTAATTGGGTCTTGTTAGTTTGTTATAACAGATTTGAGCTGTCAAAGCTAGTGGGCTAACCACTTGGGCTGAGTTGGCACACAAATGGGTTAGAGAATAAAAGCCCAATTTGTATTGTATTTGGATTCATTTGGTGATTTGTAATCTGATTAGCATCTAGCTTAGCATTTAGTTTCCTAGCTACTTTTATGGTGTAATTAGAATTCCAATTATCAATACAAGCAATTTCGTTCTCTCAATCTTACAAATTCATCTCAAACACGTAAATCAGTAACATACTTGTTACAAATTGGTATCAGAGCAACCAATTCCTGGTGGATCAATTGTTCTTGAAGCTTTTATGGCCGACGGTATAAGGATGAATCAGTTGATGGAACATTTTGCCGCATTGAAGAAGACGATGGAGAAGAATGAGGCTTAAGCAAAGAAGAATTATACAAATTTGCTAAAGAAGATGGAAGGAATGTAAACTAGCAGTGATGGAGATAAAAAGTTTGAGCAAATTATCCATAAAGAAATTTTACTTATCTGACTCAAGCTATGGAGGTGATCAAACATCCTAACAAATCCACATTTGTTATTGGGGAAACTTTCGGTCCAATGGGAGGTGGTGATGAGCCAATGCCTCCGGTGTTGCTGCATTCCGGAAAGAGCACAGATCTTCAGCAACGTATTGATTTCAAACTCAACAACCTGTTGATTTCAACATGAGATGCATGCAAGGAGGCATTTTCATGATGATAGAAATGCAATGTATGAACAACAAGGTGAGGATCATGGTGGAATTACAACAAGGTCAGTGCATGTAGACTTTCCCAAGTTTGATGGTTCTGATCCTGTTGGTTGGATTTATAAGTCAAACAAATTTTTCTATTTTAATAGAACTCCTTATAATCAAATGTTGATGTTAGCCTTAATTCATATGGAAGGGAAAACCCTAGTTTGGTACCAAGATATGGATATGGTAGGGGCCTTACCTAATTGGGAGGTATTTACTCATGCTTTGCTGGATAAATTCGGACCTACGTGTTATGATGATCCAATGGAATCACTTACTAGGCTGAAACAAGTGTCTAGTGTGGAGGAAAATTATGAGAGTTTTGAGGCTATTTCTAACCGATTGAAGGGTATTAGTGATCATAACAAGATGAGTTGTTTTTTTAAGTGGATTAAAAGAAGAGATTAGACTACATGTACGTATGTTTAATCCTCCTAATTTACTAGCTGCCTATGGTTTAGCCAAGGTGCAGGAAGAACATGTTCTGTTGGGGAGAAAAAATTATAGGAAATTTTATAATTCGGGTTTTACTAAGCCTGGAAATACTTCCACTAATCCACAGCATGTGACTCCTGTGAAAGCTGCTATTCCTATTCAGAAAAATTCTCAATCTCAAATGGAAGAAAGAACAAAAAAAAGGACTATGTTATAATTGTGATGCTAAGTGACAATTTGGTCATAAGTGTCAAAGTCCTAAGCTGTTTTTATTAGACATTGAAGAAATTATTGAAGAAATTGAAGTGTCATCATAATCGGAGTTGGAAGGGCAGGGTTTAGACCTCATAGAGTTTAGTTCTAGTGAATCCAAACCAGAAATTTCATTGCATGCCATTACTGGCAGTGCAAATCCTAAAACTATGAGGATAGTAGGGAAGATTCAAATGCAAAATGTGGTGATATTAATTGACAGTGGAAGTACTCATAATTTCCTAGATTCTTCTGTTGTTAAGAAGACTAGGTTGTTGATGAACAACAAATGTCAAATTCGGGTGAAAGTAGCTAATAGGGAGGACGTGTTGAGTGCAGAGAAATGTAGTGAAGTGCAAATATAGTTTAAAGGGATGTCTTTTAATGTGGATGCTTATGTAATCATATTAGTCGGTTGTGATATGGTTCTAGGTATTCAATGGCTAGTTACTCTTGGTTCAATTGTGTGGAATTTTAAAGCTCTAACCATGGAGTTTACAATTGACAATGAGTCCTTTCGGTTATAGGGGCTGGTTGCCCCACATTTGTGGGAGGAAGCTCAATTTCATAATTTGGAGTTGGAAGGAAAAAAGGAGTTACTACTATAGCTTTTGGAGAATGTTGGAGATTCTGTAGAAGCAATAATTGATAGTGATTTATCACAGATTTTGGGGGATTTTACTGATGTCTTTGCTAAACCTAAGGGTTTACCTCCTTATAAGTCACATGATCATGCTATGCTCTTAAAATCTAATGCCCAACCAATATGTGTGCGGCTCTATCGTTACCCCTATTTCAGAAGGAAGAAATTGAGAAAATTGTCCGGGAGCTCTTGGAATCAGGGGTCATTCAGCCATTTTAAAGCCTATTTTCCTCCCCCGTTTTTTTGGTCCGGAAAGCTGACGGATTGTGGAGAATGTGTATGGATTATCGAGCTTTAAACAAGGAGATTATAAGGGAGAAATTCCCTATTCCGGTAATTGATGAACTCCTAGATGAGTTGCATGGCTTTAGAGTATTCTCTGAGCTGGACTTAAGGTCCGGTTATCATTAAATAAAGGTCAAACTAGAAGATATTTCTAAAATAGCATTTAGGACACATGAAGGACACTACAAGTTTTTAGTTATGCCTTTCGACTTAAGTAATGCTCCGTCAACTTTTCAGAGTTAATGAATGATATATTTTGCCCTTATTTGCGAAAATTTATTTTGGTGTTCTTTGATGACATTTTGTGTATAGTCATATTATGCAGGAACACTTACACCATCTTAAGCTGACTCTAGAAGTCCTAAGGGCACATCAATTGTTTGCCAAGAGGTGTAAATGCAAGTTTGGGTGTGCTGAAATTGATTACTTTGGGCATCTCATTTCAGTCAAAGGAGTTAAAACTGATGGGAAGAAGTTGGTGGCTATGGTGGAATGGCCTAGACCTAAAACCGGTTTTGCCTTACAGGTTATTACCTTAAATTTGTAAGGGTTATGGCTCCATTGCAGCACCCTTGACAGGCTTGTTGAAGAAAAATGTTTTTGTTTGAGTGAAAAGGCTAAAGAAGCCTTTCTAGAGCTTGAAAGGGCTGTGACTAATCCTCCGGCTCTCATTTTACCAGATTTTTCGCTAGCTTTTCTAATTGAATGTGATGCCTCAGGTTAGGGTATTGGGGAAATATTGATGCAACAATAAAGGCCAATAGCCATTTTTAGCCAAGTTCTTAAAGGTAGATTTCTATCTATGTCTACCTACGAGAAGGAATTGGTAGCTTTGGTTTCAGTAGTTAAGAAGTGGCGGTCGTATTTTTTGGGTCATTCATTTACTATCAAAACAGATCACCAGAGTTTAAAGTTTCTTTTGGAGCAGAAGATAGGCACTCCTATGCAGCAAAAGTGGATTACTATATTGTTAGACTCTGATTTTGTTTGGAGTACAAAAAAGGCCAAGACAATTCAGTAGCTGATGCTTTGTCTCGTAAGGATGAAGAGGCAAAACAAGAATTCACTTTATCAGTGATTTCTTACCCTACTTTGGAATGGATAGCTGAATTGAAGGAGAGCTATGGTGTCGACCCTATTATGAAGAGCTTACTTCGGCAATTTCAGGAGGGTAAGCTTTCTAACACTAAATTTTCCCTAAGGGATGGTGTTCTCCTATATAAGCAACATATGTATATTGGAGAGAGCCTTTGGGACAATATTTTACAATTTGTGCATGCTAGTCCTATAGTAGGTCATGCAGGCTATGATAAGACTATACACCGAGCCAGAAAGGTTTTTTTTTTTGCTGTTGCCAGGGTTGAAGTCTGATGTTAAGTAGTTTATTAGAGAATGTGATATATGCCAAAGGGTCAAAGCAGAAAATGTGTCTTCTGCAAGGTTATTGTAGCCTTTGAAAATCCTTGAACGTCCTTGGTACAATATTTCCAAGAACTTTATTGAAGGTTTACCACTTTTAGGGGGCTATAGTGTGATTTGGGTGGTAGTGGATAGGCTAACCAAGTATGCTCATTTCTTAGCTCTTAAACACCCTTACACAGCTGACAAGCTGGCCCAACTCTTTATCGGTCAATTGTTGAAACTACATAGTATGCCTCATTCAATTATTTCTGACAGAGATTCTACTTTTACAAGTAAATTTTGGACTAAAAATTTTCAGGCTCAAGGTGTATTTCTAGCTTTTAGTACAACTTATCACCCTCAGTTTGATGGTTGGTCAGAGGCAGTCAAAATATGTGGAGAATTATTTGTGTTGCATGATATGTGACAAACCAAGTGGGTGGGTGCAATGGCTACCATTAGCAGAATATTACTACTACACTTCTATCATCATTCAACAAAAATAACTCCATTTGAGGCTATTGGTTGCTTACCTCCCCGACTGCTTACCTACATGTCAGGGACTACACAATTGGCTGCTGTTGAGACTCAGCTTCACTCCCAGGATGAGATTTTGAAGCTGTTATAAAAGACTATTCAGAAAAGTTAGAATCAGATGAAAAAATATACCGATCTAAAACGAATAGAATGCCACTTTATTGACGGTGACTGGGTTTACTTACCCTTGTAGCCCTACCAACAACTTTCGGTAGCTTGGCGTCGTAACTTCAAGCTGTCTCCTTGGTTCTATAGGCCTTTCCATGTCTTGCAGAAGGTGGGTATTGTGGCGTATTGTTTAGATCTACCGGTGGGATCCCTTATCCACCCTATCTTTCATGTTTCTCACCTGAAGCTCAAGTTGGGTCGGTCGGTTGCGATGATTTCTCAGCTTCCTCCTGTTAATGATCAGGGTGTCATTCAACCCAAGCCTGAAGAGCTTTTAGACCATTGATCTCGACGGGTCCATAATCGTGCAGTGGTGGATGGTTTGGTCCGTTGGCAGGGACAAACGGTGGGGGAAGCCTCTTGGGAGCCTTTCCACCGTTTGAAATCATCTTACCCACAACTTGTGGGCAAGGTGTTTTGAATTGGAGAGGTATTTGTCTTAGATCTGATTAGTGAGAATCAGATTTGCTGTGAGTGAAGGGTTTGATAAGGAAGATTTGAGTTGCTGTGCGTGAAGGTGGGAGAAAGGAACGAAAGTTGGGGAAGAGAAATGGTATTTTCATGTAAAGCCCATAAGTCATTCTCAAGCCAAGCGTTTCACAGCTGGCCAAGTGTTCAAGAAGCGAAGTGTGAGGACAGCTGGTAGTCTCGAGAAACAAAGTGAGAGGACAACTAGTAGTTTGATTGCAAGAGGCATTTTGGAAGGATCTAGAGTAATTCAATCACATGGGCTTTTGGGCTACTGTTAGTTGGTTGAAACTAATTGGGTCTTGTTAGTTTGTTATAACAGATATGAGCTGTCAAAGCTAGTGGGATAACCACTTGGGTTGAGCTGGAACAAAAGTGGGTTAGAGAATAAAAGCCTAATCTATATTGTATTTGGATTCATTCGGTGATTTGTAATCTGATTAGCATCTAGCTTAGCATTTAGTTTCCTAGCTACTGTAATGGTGTAATCAGAATTGCAGTTGATGTGGTCTTTTGTTTGCCAAAATATATCAATAATAATAATTAATCACTCGCAATAGAAAGAATCCTTGTAGGATAAGGCTATAGAAAGGGTGTCGAACCTCAAGGACTACAGGGGTATTGCTATCAAGTTTTTCAAGATTAAATATAACTTATGCTCCGTTTGTTTCGACGTAAAATGGTTTCCGTCGTAAAATGGTTTCAGGGAAGTCATTTTTCTAGAAAATATTTTTCGCTGAAAGCATTTTTTGGTGTTTGGCACGTATGGAAAATCACAAATAATTTTTATATTTTTATTCGATCATATTAACCTATAAAAATCAATTTTTATTCAAAACATATAAATATTAATGTAAAATAATATAAAAATCAACAGAGACGAGATTCTGTCACTGACCAACAGAATTCCAGCTACTTTTAACTGATTTCGACTTCTGTAGCCAGAATTCAAGTTAAAGGCTGAAATCCGGACAATTTCGTCAGAATCTATGTCGGCCGGATTCGGACGAAAGTGGCTGAATTCTGGCAAAAGTGACCGGATTCCGGCCAAAACTGTCAGAATCCGGCACAGAAGGGCCAGACTCCAGCATACTGGTCGGAATTTGCTAGAACCGCTGGAATCCGGCCGTTCTAGCCAGACCCAGCCGGGATATTCTGGCCAAATCTGTTCGGCCAGCCAGCCGTTCTGGCCAGATCCGGCTAGCCGGCCAGAATCCTACCTTTCTGGCAAGATTCAGGCTAAATGGCTGGAATACGAGCAATTTGGTCGCCGGAATCCGGTCAACCCGGATTTCGGCGAAGATGGCCAGATTCCGTCGCCGGATTTCGGTGACATTGACCGGATGTTATCGAATTTCGGTACCGACAAGATTTTGGTGATGGTGGATTGCTTGAACGTAAAGGTCGACTATGTCGTTCAAAAGGGGTCGAGTGTCTGGTGTCTTCGGAAAATGATTTACGCTTTTAAAAAGCGTAAATTATTTTCTGAAATTTAATAAGCATTTTTTGTCAAACATAAATCATTTTCCGGTTGACTATTATTTTCGCCCTTACCAAACACCGAAAAATACCGAAATTATTTTCCATAAATCATTTTACGCTGAAACAAACGGAGCATTAGTTTAAAATATGTTTGATTTGATTTTGTTTATAGCTAAGTTAAAGGCATAAACTTAAAGACATAAAAATAAAGATTAGAGTGATGAGAGAAAGAATAGGGGATTGATTTCACCACTCACCGCATAATAATGATTAATCATAAATTAACAAGGAAAATTCATTCTATGCATGATATAGGGCTCGTCTCACTCAAGTAGTCAAGAAATTACATCTAAAGAATAAGTATACAAACGGAGCATTAGTTTAAAATATGTTTGATTTGATTTTGTTTATAGCGAAGTTAAAGGCATAAACTTAAAGACATAAAAATAAAGATTAGAGTGATGAGAGAAAGAATAGAGGATTGATTTCACCACTCACCACATAACAATGGTCAATCATAAATTAACAAGGAAAATTCATACTATGCATGATATAGGGCTCGTCTCACTCAAGTAGTCAAGAAATTACCTCTAAAGAATAAGTATAATCAATCCTCGATTGGCACGGACCGTCCACCTAACCACTAAGATGCGGTACGACCCGTCTTCCCTACATATGGATTAGCTACGTCTTTAATAGGATATATACAATCAATAGAAAAGTATAACCCATTTTCGGTTGGTACGAATCGTCTACCTAAATTACACTAAACTAGGGTGTAGTATGATTCGTCTTTCCTAAGCATGGCCTATCTAACCCTCTTGATCATATGTCAATTAAAAAAATTGTATAACAATCATTCAGATAATCACAGAAAATATGAAGGATTGAGTTCAATCAATATAAAAGACTTTCTAAGACAAGATAAGAAATTCATAATGAATGGATTTAAACATTAAGATCAATTCTCACAGTTATACAACCATCATGGATATAAAAAATACCAAATTAAAATACAATTAAACCATTGTTACTTGGACAGGGCTACATCAACACCCTTGTAAGAATTTAGCCGTCCATCGTGGTCTTGAGATGGCCTCCTGCCATGTTCTTCTTCTCTTCAACTTGTCAAGCCTCCAAGAAGAATTTTCTGCCTAAATTTGCTCTAAGTAGCAATGTCTTTCTTCAATGTTTAAAGGCCTATTTATAGAAATTATGAGAGGCCTAGAAGCTCTTGGAATTCCAAAAAAATCGTCTCTTGAGTCTTCTTGTCCAAGTAGGAGATTGAAACTTCAATCCAAGTAGGAAAAGAATTCCAAATTCGTCCAGAATTGCGGTCTTTTATTGAGGGGAGATTTTAGCATGGTAAACATCTGAATTATGGAAAAGCTATTTTCTGACATATTTGTTTTATTTTTTACTAGATTTCTAACGCCATCAATTTCATTGAAATCGGATATCTAAGACAAAAGTTATGATCAAAACACTGAGACATGTGCAGAATCCAAATTCGAATCCAATCCAATCCAATTTTGACTCTTAGTGGAGAAATTCTGATTTAATCATTCATTTGATTTGATTAAACTTAACCACATCATAAAGGTCTTCTATTATGATTGGTTAAGTTTAAACATATCTTCTAAGTCTTCTCAAAGTGTGCTTTAAGCCTAAAATCAATGGAATTAATTGCATTTTTATTTAAAACCTGAAAACAATAAAACAACACAAAATCAAACAAATAACAATGCCAAAGAATTAACATATGCAAGTTAATGGGGCTTGAATGTAAAACATTCAACGCTTATCACCAGTTCTCCATACAAGCAATTTCTTTCTCTCAATCTTACAAATTCATTTCAAACACGTAAATCAGTAGCATACTTGTTACACTCAAATCTACACACAAAAGAGAATTAAAGACAAAAGAGAAAACTTCTCCATACACGTGAGACAACTGAAACAAACATGTGTATGTGTCTCTCACAAAGTTGCTGCTCTTTACCTCAAACAATGACCGAATGGCTTGTCTTAAAAGAATGAGTCCAAAAGCTTGTCCAAGAAGCCAAAAGAAAGACAAATGTGGTAAAATGAGAACCACAAAAATGTTATAAGAATTGCAGCCGTCAACCTAGGTTAAGAGTTGATGTCGTCAAAGTAGGTTTAAGGGCGGCTTTTTTCAATAAGGAAGTTATTTCCATTAGGTTATTGGGTTAAATACCATATTGGTACCTGAATTTTATGCTTTTTTAAATTTAGTACCTGAGTTTTCATTTGTTTTATAGGTGGTACCTGAGTTATGGGTAAAAACTCATTTAGTACCTTTGTTACATTTTCCGTCCAAATATTAACGGCCCGCCACATGTCAACCGCTGAAGTTGACACGTGGCACTATATATATATATATATATATATATATATATATATATATATATATATATAATCTTTAAAAATTAATAAAAAAAAAATAGAGGGGTGGCTAAGCCACCCTATTGGCCAGTCTAGGGTGGTCAAACCACCCCATGGTAGAAAAAAAAAATGATGGGTTTTGGCCTTTAGGAGTGGGCGAACCACCCCCGTGGGATTTTTTTTTTCTTTTTTTCAATTTTTTTTTTAAATTTTTAAATTTTTAATTAATTTTTAAAGATTCTTAATTTTTTTTATATATATAGTGCCACGTGTTAACCTCAGTGGTTAACACGTGGCGGGCCCTTAATATTTGGATAGAAAATGTAACAGAGGTACTAAACAAGTTTTTATCCCTAACTCAGGTACCACCTATGAAACAAATGAAAATTCATGTACTAAATTTAAAAAAGCTTAAAACTCATGTATCAATAGGGTATTTAACCCTAAAGTTAATAAGGAAAGTATTCCATATTATGTAAGATTCTGATCTATTCCTAAAAGGAGTCAGATTCTATTTTATTTTCCTAGGCCTAGTCATATTTGTTTTTCCTAATACAAGCCTAACTTGTATTCCTAGTTTCAGCAGGTTATTGTACTCTATTTAAAGGAGAACAAATCAATAAAGAGGTATGTAAAAATTTATCAATCAAACTTATTGTTTGAAGAGCTTAGGAACTCTTAAAATCCCTATAATTATCCCATTCTTTATTCAAGATAGGCAAGAAGAAGAGATTTGATCCAGCATCTTTCCCTCTTGAAAGGAGAATTACTCGATCAATCTCTAATTCTCATAACAACTTGGTATCAGAGCCAGATTCTTCTATGGCGGATCCATGGATTGATCATTGATAAGCGTTGAATGTTGCACACTCAAGCTCCTTAACTTATATATGTTAATTTCTTAGCATTGTTATTTGTTTGACTTTGTGTTGTTTTATTGTTTTCAGGTTTAAAATAAACATGCAATTAATTCAATTGATTTTGGGCTTAAAACACACTTTGATAAGACCTAGAAGATATGGTTAAGCCTAACCAATCATAATAGAGGACCTATATGATGTGGTTAAGTTTACTCAAATCAAGTAAAGGATTAAATCGGAATTTCTCTAATAAGAGTCAAAATCGGATTGAATTCAAATTTAGATTCTGCATATGTCTCAGTGTTTTCATCATAACTTTCTTCTCAGATCTTGGACTGTAATGAAATTAGTGGCGTTGGAAAGATAATAAAAATTCAACAAATATGTCAAAAATAACATTTTTCTAATTCAAACGTTTACTATGCCAAAATTGCCCCGCAATAAAAGAACACAAATCTGGACGAATTTGGAATCTTTTTCCTACTTGGATTGAAGTTTCAATCTCTTACTTGGACTAAGAGGCTAAGTTCCAATTTTTCTTGGATTCCTAGGGCTTTTAGGCCTCTCCTAGTCTCTATAAATAGACCCATAAGCTTCAAGAGAAGGTGTGCTTAGCTATAGATAGAAAATTCTTCTTGGAGGCTTGACAAGTTGAAGAGGAGAAGAACATGGCAGGAGGCTATCCTAGCATTACGATGAGCAGCTAAATTCGTAATAGGATGTTGATGTAGCCATTTCCAAGTAATAATAGTTTAATTGTATTTTAATTTGTAATTTTATATATGCATGATGGTTGTATAGCTGTGAAATTTGATCTTAATGTTTATATTCAATCATTATTTATTTCTTATCTTGTCTTAAAAAGTCTTTTATATTGATTGAACTTAATCCTTCATATTTTCTGTGATTATGTGAATGATTGTTATACAACGGTTTTAATTAATATATGGTCTAGAGGGTTAGATAGGCCATGCCTAGGGAAGATAGATTGTACTACACTCTAGTTTAGTGTAATTTAGGTAAACAGTTTGTACCAACCAAATATGGGTTATACTATTCTATTGGTTGTGTGTATCCTATTAAAGACGTAGCTAATCCATACCTAGGGAAGACGGGTTGTACCGCATCTTAGTGGTGGTTAGGTGCACGGTCCGTGCCAACTGAAGATGGGTTATATTTATTCTTTAGAGATAATTTCTTGACTACTTAAGTAAGACCAGCCCTATATCATGCATAGTATGAATTTTCCTTGTTAATTTATGATTGACCATTGTTATGCAGTGAGTGGTGAAATCAATCCCCTATTCTTTCTCTCATTACCCCAATATTTATTTTTATGTCTTTAGTTTTATGCATTTAACTTAGTTATAAATAAAATAAAATCAAACAATCTTTTATTTAGTTATTTGTAATCCTCTTAAACTTGATAACAAAACACCTATGTAGTCCTTGAGGTTTGACACTCTCAATATAGCCCTATCGTATGAGGATTCGTACTATTGTGAGTGGTAATTTTATTATTGATATTTTTGTACACAAAACGACTACATCAATCATCTAGAAGAGCAATTTAGCAGCCTGATGAAGATGATGAAAGAGACAAATTCCAAATCAGACAGCCTAATCTCCAACGGGGACAACAACGGGTCTGGAGAAAATTCCAACGCCAGAAATAAGGGCAAGAAGTACTGCAGATCATCCAATTCAGCAACACCCAAACTTGCTAAATTGAATTTTCCTCGGTTCGGTGGCGATGAAGATCCCACGAGCTGGATTTGTCGTGTGGAACAATTCTTCGAGTATCAGCAAACTGTAGAAGGGGAAAAACATCCTTTTTTTAGCATATCACTTGGAAGGAGCAACCTAGGTATGGTATCAAATTATTAAAAAGAGCGACGAAGAGATCTCATGGGAAAGTCTGAGGGCAGGACTCTACACTAGATATGGGCCGACCAGATTTGAAGATTATTTTGGTGATCTTACCAAATTAAAGCAGGGAGGTTCGGTAAAGGATTATCAGGCGGAATTTGAGCGGCTCTTTAGTCATGTGGGAAAACTATCCACCCAACACCAGCTGGGGTGTTTCGTTAGTGGATTGAAGGATACATCATAAGAGAAGTTCAAGATGCAAAACCCACCTCTTTGACTAAGGCAATGGAACTGGCATGGTTGTTTGAAGCAAAAGTCTGGGGCGGGAAGAAGCCCCCGAAAGCGTAATTTCGATGACAGACTTATGGCGACTCCTTACCACCTTTGCCATCGCCAAACTTAACCAAGTCTAAAAATCCCCCCATTCGAAAATTAACGTCAGAGGAGATGCAAGATAGAAGAAGTCGCGGGTTGTGCTTTAATTGTGACAAGAAATTTTTTTCGGGTCATCGTTGCCGCAAACTATTCTTGATTGAAGGCATATATACAGAAGAGGAAGGATAGGAGGACAACGATACTGAATTGGAAGAAGACGCACTCGACAAACCAAGGATCTCTCTACACATCATCACGGGTTCACCTACACCACGAACCAGGGGGAGTTCCAGGGAGGCTGGGCAATCATCTAATCATGAAGTTGATGGACACGGGAAGCACCCACAACTTCTTAAACTCACGGCTGGCCGAACACCTTGAACTGAAGCCGACTTAGGGGGTACGTTTGCCAGTCACAGTTGCTAATGGCGAGAAGCTAGAATGCCGAGGAATTTGCAGTGGAGTGCGAGTGATGCTTTAAGGTGAGCCCTTTACCATAGATTTTCTCTTGCTTCAATTAGAGGGCTATGATCAGTACTAGGAACACAGTGGCTGCGTAAACTCGGTCCAGTTTGGTGGGACTTTGCCAAACTTTTGATGAACTCCCGTTGGGAAGGAAGAGATGTTGGCTTGAAAGGGGTAAGATCCCCATATCACCGTTTAGTTAACGGACATGAAGGGTACAGAGAATTAAAGAAGAAAAGGAGTGGGTGGTTGTGTTAATTACTGCCTCTCCCACGTTTGCAACACGCTGGAACCAAGGAGGTTGTCGCGTGCTTCTCATCGAGTAGTGTTAAAGGTGAAGACCTACTAGGCATCACGTGTTTAGGCCCAGAAAATTCAAACAAGGGCATTATTACTCTTGGTGCACAACAAGGGGACCGAATTCTCAAGGTAAGGAAGTGGCTTCACTATTACACACTTTTGCTGATGTGTTTGCTGAGCAAAAGGGACTTCCACCGAGTAGATCGCACGACCACAAAATTTCCTTACCATCTGGAAGTGGGCCCATTAATGTAAGGCCTTACTGATACCTTTATTATCACAAAAAATGAGATCGAGAAGATTGTAATAGGCCTTTTACAATTTGGAGTCATCCGACCTAGTACTAGCGCATACTCTTCACCAGTTTTGTTAGTTAAGAAGCATGACGGTTCATGGAGATTATGCTTAGACTATCGCGCCCTCAACCACATGACAATTATAGACAAGTTTCCAATCCCAGTTATTAATGAACTTCTAGATGAATTAAATGGGGCCCATATATTTTTCAAACTCGACCTTCGATCGAGTTACTAATAAGTGATGAATGTTGCACATTCAAGCTCTCTAACTTGCATATGTTAATTCCTTAGCATTGTTATTTATTTGATTTTGTGTTGTTTTATTATTTTCAAGTTTTAAATAAAGATGCAATTAATTCTATTAATTTTGGGCTTAAAACACACTTTGAGAAGAACTAGGAGATATGGTTAAGCTTAGCCAATCATAATAGAGGACTTCTATGATGTGGTTAAGTTTACTCAAATCAAGGAAATGATTAAATCAAAATTTCTCCAATAAGAGTCAAAATCGGATTAGATTCAAATTTGAATTCTGCACATGTCTTAGTGTTTCAATCATAACTTTTTTCTCATATTTTGGATTGCAATGAAATTAATGTCGTTGGAAAGCTAATAAAAAATGAAACAAGTGTATCAGAAATAACTTTTTTCCAAATTCTAACGTTTACTATGTCAAAATCGCCTCACAATAAAAGACTGCAAATTTGGACGAATTTGGAATCCTTTTTCTACTTGGATTGAATTTTCAATCTCCTACTTGGACTAAGAGACTAAGTTCTAATTTTACTTGGATTCCTAAGGAAGGTGTGCTTAGTTTTAGACAGAAAATTCTTCTTGGAGGCTTGACAAGTTGAAGAGGGGAAGAACATGGCAGGAAGTCATCACAGCACCACGATGAGCGGCCAAATTCGTAATAGGATGTTGATGTAGCCCTTTCCAAGTAACAATGGTTTAATTGTATTTTAATTTTGGATTTTCTATATGCATGATGGTTGTATAACTGAGAGAATTGATCTTAATGTTTATATTCAATCATTATGAATTTCTTATATTGTCTTAGAAAGTCTTTTAGATTGATTGAACTCAATCCTTCATATTTTCTATGATTATGTGAATGATTGTTATACAACGGTTTTAATTGATATATGATCAAGAGGATTAGATAGGTCATGCTTAGGGAAGACGAATTATACTACACCCTAGTTTAGTGTAATTTAGGTAGACAGTTCGTACCAATATAAAATGAGTTATACTTTTCCATTGATTGTGTATATCCTATTAAAGACGTAGCTAATTCATGCCTAGGGAAGACGGGTCGTACCACATCTTAGTGGTTAGGTGGATGGTCCATGCCAATTGAAGATGGATTATACTTATTCTTTAAAGGTAATTTCTTAACTACTCGAGTAAGACGAGCCCTATATCATGCATAGTCTGAATTTCTCTTGTTAATTTATGATTAACCATTGTTATGTGGTGAGTGGTGAAATCAACCCCCTTATTCTTTCTCTCATTACTACAATCTTTATTTTTATGTCTTCAGTATTATGCATTTAACTTAGTTATAAATAAAATAAAATCAAACTTCTTTAATTAAGTTATATTTAATGTTGAAAAACTTGATAGCAATTCATACGTAGTCTTTAAGGTTCGACACCCTCAATATAGCTCTATCCTATAAGGATTCGTCCTATTGCGAGTGGTAATTATTATTATTGATATATTTTGGTAAATAAAAGACCACATCAATTACCATCAAATCCGCATGGGTCAAGCAGATATTGAGAAAACTACATTTTGTACGCATCAATGGCACTATGAATTTTATGTGATGCTGTATGGACTAACTAACGCTCCATTAACGTTTCAATCCCTTATGAACGAGATTTTCAAGGAACTTCTCTGGAGGTATGTATTGGTATTTTTTGACGATATTCTAATTTATAGCAAATCATGGCCTGAACATCTGCATCATATCAGTATTGTTTTACAAATTTTAAGGGAGAATCAATTGTTTGTCAAGAAGGAGAAATGTCAGTTTGGCCAAGAACAAGTAAATTACCTAGGTCATATAATCTTTAATCAAAGAGTCCCTATGGATCGGGAAAAAATATCAGCAATGGAACAATGGCCCCGGCCTAAGTTGGTCAAGGCATTGCGAGGCTTTCTCGGTCTCACGGGTTACTACTACTTTAAGTTCATCAAAGGCTATGGAATAATTGCTAGCCCACTTACTCAGCTCTTAAAAAAAAATGCATTCGGGTGGAATGAACAAGCAGAGCAGGCTTTTACCCATCTCAAGCAGGCAATGACTACATGCCTAGTTTTGGTTCTTCCAGATTTCACAATGCCCTTTGTTGTGGAGTGCGATGCATCTGGCTCAGGATTTGGAGCTGTCTTAATGCAAGCCTCTCGGTCCATAGCTTTTTTCAGTCGCACACTCACAGGAAGCACTTAGCTCGTTCTACCTATGAGAAAAAGATGATAGCCTTGATTTCTGCCATCCAAAAGTGGAGGCCATATTTGTTGGGCAATAAATTTATTATCCGTACAAATCAAAAAAGTCTTCGTCATCTGCTAGAGCAAACTATCACCACAGAAGCACAACATAAATGGTTAGTCAAGCTCTTGGGGTACGACTATACCATCGAGTACAAAAGGGGCGTTGAAAATTCGGCTGCTGAGAGTCTTTCTCGAAGGGACGAACTAGGGAAACTGACAGCAATTTCTAGCCCCCTTCCCCATTGGGTTGAGCCAATTAAAGAAGAAATC
This sequence comes from Alnus glutinosa, assembly GCF_958979055.1. NCBI lineage: Eukaryota > Viridiplantae > Streptophyta > Magnoliopsida > Fagales > Betulaceae > Alnus > Alnus glutinosa. Next base: position 6,824,668 of record NC_084897.1, on the reverse strand, counting down.
ACTAGTGCACCAGATAAAGATGTTACAGTTCGCCTTCAGACAGCCCAAAATAGAATGAAACAGATTTATGATCGTAATCATCAGGAGCATCAGGAGCAGACTTTCCAACCAGGAGATTATGTGTATGTTCGTCTGCAGCTGTACTGCCAACATTCTTTAGCCAAGCGAACTAATATGAAGTTGGTTGCCAAGTTATATGGCCCTTTCAAAGTGCTAGACCGAATTGGGGAGGTGGCGTACAAGTTGGCGCTACCCACTAATTCAAAGGTTTACCCGGTATTCCACGTGTCTCTACTCAAACAAAAAGTGGGTCCCGAAATTGTTACTAGTACTGCTATTCCTGAGTACGAGTCTGAGCATCCTGTGCTTCACCCTCAAGCAGCTCTAAACTATCGTGGCACCATCAACAACAGAGAAGTTCTTATCCATTAGCTCGTCTTTAATCCTGCAGATGCTAACTGGGAAAAAGTCCTTGATTTCCAAGCTTGCTTTCCAGATTTTGTCCTTGAGGACAAGGACTCTCTTAACAGGGGATCGAGGAATGTTATAAGAATTGCAACCGCCAACCTAGGTTGAATCAGAAACAATTAAGTGCAATGAAAAATAAAATATAAATTGAACCTGAATTGATAAAAAAAAAAATTGATTTTAATAATATGTTACAATAAATTAAGCATTCAATATATTTTCAAATTATAACAAATCAAACAAAGTAAAAATTTGATATAAACAAAAATTATAATAAATCAAAATAAATTTGTCACATTAAATTACTTCCAAATAAAAATCATACCAATATTCAACCATTAAACATTGAAGAACATTAAACATAGTCTCAAGAACACATAATAAAAATATAGTAGGCTTCACACCTAGCCTTAGCTAGAGATTTAGCCACTCATCGTATTAAAATACATTGCAAAGTACAAATAAAAAGGCATGAATAAAAGAAGAAGAAGAACTAGAATATTAAAGAGAATCCCCTGCAATAAAGCCTTTATTCCCTCTTCTTCTCCCTTGTACCCCTACTGATGTGCTCGCTATGAGAGAGAGAGAGAGAGAGAGAGAGAGAGAGAGAGTTCTCTAAAATTCTAAAAAAAAAGGTCCTTGGTTCTACGTCTTTCTAGAGACAAATAGGAAAAAATCTTCACCTTTCTTCTTTACGAAGAAAGGAATTTTTTCTCGTCGATTTTTTCTTATGCTTTTCTTAGTTTTTTAAGAAAAACTTTGACTTTCTGTTGCAATTCAATGCACTTGATCCCAATTCTATTGTGCTCGAGTGCTTGTGTGCTCGAACTCACTATGCTGGCCGGTTGGATTCTTACGTTCGACCAACTGGCTGTGTGCTCGATCCCTTTTGTTTTGTGCTAGAGCGCGTTGTCTTCGCAAAAAACTGCAATTGCCCTTTTAAGCTCAAAATTGATTGCTTTACTTGTCGTTTTCATTTATAACCTGAAAATGTTTTAAAAAAAAAAATGCAAAACATTATATTACAAGGAAGCTAAGGGGTTAACAAATGAGAGTTAAGGAGATTGAATGTACAACATTCAGCATTTATCAGTGTTGTGCTCTAGTTATCACAAAACACAATAGTCTCATCCTGCTGCCAACCTAGATCATTGATCAAACCTCTAAGCCAAATTGCTTTTTTCACTATCTCTACCGCTGTTATATTCTACCTCTGTCGTGAACAAAGCAATTGTTGACTGTAATGCCAATTTCCAACTAATGGCACATCCTAAGAGAGTGAAAACAAAACTTGTTAGAGATCTTCTCTTATCCATATTACCAAAATAATCTGAATCGACATATCTAGTGACACTGGAATTGATACCATTGCTTTTGTCATAGATTAAACCAACATCTGTAGTGTCTCGTAAATAATGGAGTATCCATTTCACTGCTTGCCAGTGAACCTTGTGAGGATTGGCCATGTAGCGACTAACAACATTGACTGCTTGTGAAATATTTGGATGAGTGCAGACTATAGCATACATGATGCTCCAAACTGCACTAGAGTAAGGAACATGCGACATGAAACACTCTTCCTCCTCACTGTACGATGCAAACACTGCTGAGAGTCTGAAATGAATAGCAGGTGGAGTATTCACTAGTTTAGAATTATGCATACTAAAGCGTTTAAGTATTTTTGCAATGTACTTTTTCTCCAAGTACAACTTTTCCCTAAAAAAAGTTTGTGTATCGCAAAGATTATATGTTCGTATATATAATCTCTTACACCCCATTTTTTTTTTTAACCTCGTATTATCTTATCTTGCTAATACTCGCTATGAGCTTCCTTACACAAATACAAGTAAGAATAATAATTCGTGTTTGCATGTTTGGTTCAGATCGTGTAGATGCATAGATAAATATAAGACTATACATGCCAACTCTAATTCGACAAATTTAATTAAACGGCTCAAAACCCTTAACCATAATTCGCCAATTTCATGTCGAGTTCATGTGTCGTGTCAAAAATTACCAAGCCTAAATATCGTATATTGGGTTTGGGTCGCATCGATGCATAAGTAAAAGATTATATATGTGAATCCTAATCTAATTTATTTAATAAAATTAGTCAAATCCCTAAATCATAACCCACTAATTTTCTATTAAAGGTGCGGTTGGGGTTAAAATTTGATAATCCTATGTGCAAAAGAATGAAGTAAGACCGAATTGCAGTTTAAGAAAAACGAAAGGAAAAGAAAAAAGACTTGTAGCTCATTAAACGACAAGCTATAGAAGAACCAAGTAGAAAGACATAAACAGGAGTTATAGAAGAACAATAGAACTAGAGCTCTGGAAATCAACCAGCTCTGATACACTCGGCCCCAAACCTCTTTTCCCTCTCTCTCTCTCTCTCACCGTCTCTCGCAAAACCCTAAAAGCCATGAAGTTCCAAATGGAGGACGTAACAGTGTACTTCCCCTACGACCACATATACCCAGAGCAATACGCCTACATGCTGGAACTCAAGCGATCCCTGGACGCCAAGGGTCACTGCCTTCTCGAAATGCCCACAGGCACCGGCAAGACCATCGCTCTCCTCTCCCTCATCACCAGCTACGTGCTCTCCAAGCCCCACAACCCTGTCAAGCTCATCTACTGCACCCGCACCGTTCACGAGATGGAGAAGACACTCGCCGAGCTCAAGCTCCTCCACGCCTACCAGACCACCCATCTCGGCGACCGCGCCAAGATCCTTGCCGTCGGCCTCTCCTCCCGCAAGAACCTCTGCGTCAACCCACGGGTTCTCGCCGCCGAGAACCGGGACTCCGTCGACGCCAGCTGCCGTAGACTCACCGCCACCTGGGTCAGGGCCGCCGCCGCGGCCAACCCGAACGTGCCCACGTGCGAGTTCTTCGAGGAGTATGAGAGGTCGGCGTCCAGCGCGGTGTTGCCGCCGGGAGTTTATACATTGCAGGTAGAAATGAATTGGGGTTTGATTGTTTTATTGATTCAAGCATTGGGATTGTGTTTTTGGTTGATTTTTATGGGTTGTTTGGGTAATTAGGAAAGAAAAGTGTTTGTTGCCAAATGGGGTTTCGACATTGCTAGCCTCTAAACGAGAATCGGTGGTTATTTCTGATTTTTCTGAGTTTATGTTAAACAAGTTTTAATCATCGTATTGAAGTAGCTGGAACTTATTTTCAGTTTGGATTATAATTTTTTTTTTTTTTTTTATTCATGGATTCTGGATAGTTATGAAGAAATAACACGTTTTGCTGCCCGTGGTATCCTTGTTGGCTGCATAATAACAATTTTGTTGAGTTCTAAGCAAATTTATCCCCATTTTAGCTCAAAGGAATGAAATCTGATTATGCCCATTGTTTTTGATAATTAAAGAATAAATTTGGGTTTTCAACCCGAATTAAGATATTAAAATGGCCAATTATTTTTTACATTCTAGATCCAAAATCAGTCAGATGTAGAACAATTCCTGAATCAAAACTTGTTACTGTGCTTGCAGGATCTGAGGGTGTATGGAAAGGAGAAAGGGTGGTGTCCATACTTCTTGGCGCGACATATGGTGCAGTTTGCAAATGTGGTGGTTTATAGTTATCAGTATCTGCTGGATCCTAAGGTGGCTGGGATTATATCCAAGGAAATGCAGAGGGAGTCTGTTGTAGTGTTTGATGAGGCACATAATATTGACAATGTTTGTATTGAGGCTCTTAGTGTTAGTGTTAGAAGGCAGACCCTTGAAGGGGCCAGAAGGAATCTCAATAAAATGCGTCAGGAGATTGAGAAGTATGTGTTTTTTCCTCAATTTTTAAATTCTTTCTGATTCAATGATATATACTGTGTATTAGGTTCATAATTAGTTGTTTCATGGAAACTAAAGATTCCCTTCTTAATGTTGTCGATGTGGGGCCCATGCAATGCGGTTGACCGTTACCCGGATAATTTTTTCTTTTTATTTCTTTTTAATATGTAGGTCTTTCTTTTGTGTTTGCCTGTCATTATTCTGATGCGATTCTAAGGCCTAATAGCTGATTATTCTTGACTACATTTGTTTTTTAGTCTCTCTTTGGACCTTAAACTAAAATTTGATACAGCCTTTGTTTAAATTGTTTGACATGGTAGGAAGGTTCAAGGCTACAGATGCTGGGAGACTGCGTGCAGAATACAATCGGCTTGTTGAGGGTTTGGCACAAAGAGGAAACCTGCCTAGTATGTGGACTACATCAATATTTCATTCTTAAGACCCACGATTTCTGTCTGACAATGTCCTTGGTTGTCATCGACTGAACTTTCTTTATCTTGCAGTCTCGGACACCTGGCTCTCTAATCCTGCCTTACCTGATGATATTTTGAAGGAGGCGGTGCCGGGAAATATTCGTCGAGCAGAGCATTTTCTCCAAGTCTTACGTAGATTGGTCCAATATCTGGAGGGGCGGCTAGAAACTGATAATGTTGAGAAGGAGGGGCCTGTTGCGTTTGTTGCCTCTCTTAATACCTATGCTGGAATTGATCAAAAAACATTGAAATTTTGTTATGATCGCCTACATTCACTGATGTTGACACTAGAAATCACCGATACAGATGAGTTCTTACACATCCAAACAATATGTGACTTTGCAACACTCGTGGGGACGTACACGCGTGGTTTTTCAATTATAATTGAACCTTTTGATGAGAGAATGCCGCATATTCCTGACCCTGTGCTTCAGGTTGGTTCCCCCACCTCCCCCTCTTTTTCTCCATCCTTTTTCCTTCGTTTTTGTTCTTTTTTCAGTTTAGTTTACCTTTGGGGTTCAGTTAATATGTTGGCAAACTTTCTCTATTCTTTGGCAGTGGTTGCAATGAAGATTTACATCCTAATTTGTCTTATTTTTTGAATTTAGTATTTAAATATTTTGTTTTCTCTTTGTATTTGACATTTCAGCTTAGTTGCCATGATGCTTCTCTTGCCATAAAGCCAGTATTCGATCGATTTCAGTCTGTTGTCATAACATCTGGAACTCTGAGTCCAATTGATCTCTACCCCCGTCTTCTTAATTTCCATCCAGTTGTCAGTCGAAGTTTTAAAATGTCCTTAACAAGAGATTGCATTTGCCCAATGGTTCTCACTCGTGGAAGGTATAAGTTTTACTAAAATATGTTAGTATTTCAGCTGGCAGATCATGATTTTTAGTCTTTCCATCTTTGTTATGACTTTTTAGTCTGTAAGACATCTAGGCCACTTTCTCTTGTTTATTTTACTTTTTTGCTAAGTATCTAGGTAATTTGGTTCTTCTTTCAGCGATCAGCTTCCAGTCAGTACCAAATTTGATATGAGAAGTGATCTTGGTGTTGTAAGAAATTATGGGAGGCTCTTGGTGGAGATGGCATCTATTGTTCCAGATGGGATTGTATGCTTTTTTGTCAGTTACTCATACATGGATGGAATAGTGAATAGTTGGAATGACAATGGAATTTTGAAGGTAGCTGCATTATCCATATTCTCTTAATTTCTACTCTGTTGTCCTTGAATTTCACCCTGCTGCCCCCCCTGAGTTTTGTTAAGTATTTGATTATCTAGAAAGGTTCTTGACACTCTGATTGTTATAGGAAATAATGCAGCATAAGCTTGTATTCATCGAGACACAGGATGTGGTGGAAACTACTTTGGCTCTTGACAACTATCGCAAGGCTTGCGATTGCGGGAGGGGTGCTATATTTTTCTCTGTTGCCAGGTATCATTATTAGTCACGTTTAAATGCCTTTTTTAAAAAAATAAAAAATAAAAAAATAAAAAAAAAGAAAAAGAAAAAGAAAAAAATTAGTTCTGTTTGGTGATAAAAAGTTGCCTTAAAATTTTCAAGATCTATTGATTCTTGAATTTTTGAATGTTTTTCAGCCTTTTAACCTAGTTATACTTCTCTACCTTGCAAAGGTGGAGACATCTAGTTGACTGCTTCTCCACCTTGCAAAGGTGGAGATATTTAGTTTGACTCATTGTGAGTGTTGGGAATTGTTGAGTTAATCGTTTCTCTAACGTTCAGATGGGGGAAAAAAAAAAGGATCAATCTGAATACTGAATGCCATTGAAATTCTAGAATGTAATGGAGGAAATATAGTAGTAGTCTTTATAAGGGGCCATTCTCTGGTGCAATTGTAAACTCTCGGGCTATCAAGTGCATGCGCCTGAGTTCCAGTATGTGTTAACACTATAAATGATGAGAAGAACACCATGCAATGCTGTGGAAATTCTATAGCAGCCAGCCCCCTCTAGAGAAATATAGATGGTGGTCCAACAAGCACTTGCTGCAAAGGAGAAGGGAGAGGGGGGGAACTGTTATCTGTTTATTATCAAACTGACTGCAATGTGTTTTGGTTTGAGGCAATCTGCCCCTGTTCAGGTGCCTTTACAGCCAAAGATGTTGGCAGATTAAATTTTGCCTAAAGGTTCCTGTGATTTTGTTAGGCCTAAAGTTCTGCAGCCCCACTCTCTGAAGCTGAATTTTGAGTGGCCAACTTCAATGGGATGGGCACTTCCGCACTAGGCAATCTCCATCTTATATGCCTACATTTTCTTGTTCTAAAATTTGAGAAGTGACTCAGATTCTATGTCTAGTCTCCATGTATCTTTCTATGAGTATTGTGTCATTTGCTGAGTCTTAAAGGAATTGCTTGTGTAATAGGAGATATTTGATTGATACAGGTTCAGTTAGATTGAGAATATATCTGTACTTTTGCAGGGGAAAAGTTGCTGAAGGTATAGACTTTGATCGTCATTATGGTAGACTAGTCATCATGTTTGGTGTTCCTTTCCAGTACACATTGAGCAAGTGAGTTTTAAGATACAATGGTTCTGTACTACTTCGTGAAATAGATTTTGGGAACTAAGTATGTGTTCAGCTTTATGAACTTTTAGTTAGTGGAAGATCTATGTTACTGTTGAAAATGCTTTGTCTATGATGTGACAGATAAAAGCATGTTTTTGCAGGATTTTGCTTGCCCGATTGGAATATCTACGGGACACCTTTCAGATAAAGGAAGGAGATTTTCTGACTTTTGATGCCTTGGTATGGTTCCAGCACCCATTTTGTCAAAGGAACATCTATTGTTTTGGCTATATGGGATTTTTTTTTTTTTTTTTCTCCATTAAATCGTCTGGAAGATTAAGATATTTATTCATTGAAATTTACTGGACCAGAGACAAGCTGCTCAATGTGTGGGCCGTGTAATTCGGTCAAAGGCTGATTATGGGATGATGATCTTTGCTGACAAAAGGTCTGTTGCCTTATTTCCTGTTTATCATTTTTTTTTTCCAAATTCCTGTATTCATTAATGGAGCCAGCTCAGAAGTGTTCTTTGGAGCTTAAGAATTATTCATATGGATAAGAAACAATGTGCTGATTTTGCTTACTTTTGGAACTGTAGAAGTTTTCCCACAATCATACTCATGTTTGTTGAGCAACTTACTTATATTAAATAACAACCTGAGGCAAAGTTGTCAGTTCGTCGAGCTGTAACATATTGTTTTGGTCCACCAAGGGCTACAATAACAAACAAAAAGTTGTAAAGATGTAAATAGACAGATAACCAAGTAAAGTTTAGTACGAAGTGGTCAGTGGGGAATTGGCACCTATATAACTGATTGCTTGTGGGAAGGTCCAGAAAGCCCCTTCTTTATTGATGGAACATTTTATAACTATGATATTTAAAAGAATCTGTTGACCTTTTATCCTCTCTTCTTCGACTGCTAAAAAGCGTACGAGGAAACTGACAGTAATACGTTCCCAGAACGAGTTAGTTGATTTTACCTGGGGACTTGGCACTGCGATTGTTAAAATCTTTATCGGGCAAATACCTTTGATGACTACTTTATTTTCTTCATGGTTGCAGTTCCCAATCTTGAGAAAATTTTATATGTTGGACTGTTGACCTTAATTTTGTGCAGGTATAGCCGTCATGACAAGCGCTCTAAATTGCCTAGGTGGATTCTGTCGCATCTACGTGATGCACACCTGAATTTGAGCACGGACATGGCTCTGCATATAGCACGGGAGGTAGGACCCTTGTTGCTATCACATGTTGTTTCTACAAGCTTTTGACATTTTACAGTTTGAAAGACATCTATCAAAGTTTCAAGGATAGTTTACCAACAACTTGAAAGCACATCAGTGTCATCTTTTGTCTAATTTACCAGATAGCGATCCAAAAATTATTGCCTGAGCTATTTTGGCTTATCGTATGATTTGAAATTGCATTCTTTTATTTTTGCCTTTTGTCTGTGATGATCATGGGGGAATGACAAGGAGGATTGAGTGTGAGAGTTTAGTAGGAACAGTTATTTAATCTCACCTTACCCCATCCACATGCCTGTGTGACACAGTTTGCTGGCTTTGTTGGCCAAACAGATAAAGATTGAAGGATCTGAGATGAAGATCTACATATCTCTCTGGTTGATCAGTAAAGTTTTTTTGGCAACTTTTCAGCGGAAACAAAATTACCATCTGAAAATTCTAGAACTATGAAATTTTGAATTTTTGCATCGTGACAATTTTTAAATGGTTTGTTATTAAAGCAAGATGACAAAATTCAAAGTTCATATCTTGGATACAAGTCAGTTTAATACAATATGTAAGTAGCATGTTTGTCATATACGATATAGTTGTGTAATGCTAATAATCGTTTCTCTCGGTTCAGTTCCTTAGGAAGATGGCTCAACCATATGATAAAGCTGGTAGCAGCAGTAGCAAAACCCTTTTGTCCCAAGAAGATGTGGAGAAGATGAGTGATGCCAACTTGAACGAAATGTTGTATTGAGGGTTTATCTGCCTGCTAGCAAATTTTCAGTCTGATGGGTGCTTTTTTGGTGGTTCATTCTTTCCTTGGTCCATGCTTACAAAGAGAATATAATTGGATAAGTTGCGAAAAGTTGTGAGAAGAAGCTTCCTATTAAAGCAGAAAATACCCATGTTTTCAAAGCATTAAATTTTCCCTGATCATGGAATTTATGAGTGTTAGAATGTTCTGAATGGATTCACATAAATGAATTTTGTTTTGTTCTCTTCTTTTTTTGGCGTACAAATTCCTGGTGCAGGTGCATATCGCATTCTGTCTCTCTTGTGATATACTTGTAGCTCTAGTTGCACTTATTTCGACCAATATGTTATACAATTAGATAATGATTCAAATTCTATTCAATTTTGTTGCGTTTAAATAGTTTCTCCGTTTGGCTATGCCAAAATCAAAATGTGAGCTCCTTATGATTCATCAACACTTTGCTGATTGATCTTTTACATTATGACATTAGGGCAATTCATGAATGCTTCCAAATAGACCTTGTTATGATGAATGCTGATTGGCTTTGTAATTAGTATTGGAAAATGTGGCCTGAGTCCTCAAATCTGCCTTCTTAAATCTTTTTTAGGTTAGGACTGGTCTTCAAAAGTGAATTACAAATTCTAGTGTGGTTTGAACCGTCGAAAAAACACATATGCTGTAGTTTTCTTACGGCACATACGCCGAATCGGTCTGAGCTATAAGCTTATGAGTAGGTAACTGTTGAACAGGTAAAAGGCCATAAATGCTGACTAACAGGTTGCCCAATTTGAGATATTGTTGCTACTTGATCTTTTACATTATGACATTAGGGCAATTCATGAATGCTTCCAAATAGACCTTGTTATGATGAATGCTGATTGGCTTTGTAATTAGTCTTGGAAAATGTGGCCTGAGGCCTCAAATCTGCCTGCTTAAAGCTCTTTTAGGTTAAGACTGGTCTTGAAAAGGGAATGACAAATTCTGGTGTGGTTTGAACCGTCAACAAAACACGTGCTCGGCACAGTCGCCGAATCCGTCTGAGCTATAAGCTTATGAGTTGGTTTCTGTTGAACAGGTAAATGGCCATAAATGCTGACTAACAGGTTGCCCAATTTCAGATATTGTTCCTACTCTTGGCCAGCTGCAAAGATGATTATAATTTATAGCTATACAATATTCAAATATCAATTTCAAATACAGTGTATCAACAGGCGTTTATTCGAGAAATTCCATCTTGCATTTCTTGGCATTTTTATGCTATTACACATACACTTTGTTAGATTACACTGGGGGAGATTGACTACTTGATCTCAACGACAATCAGAAAAACACTATAATTGTACACTACTACATCGATTAGTCAGTAATTTACGGGTTCCCCCCCTCTCATATTCTGCAATTATCTAAGGGTCAGTATGGGGAATGATTTGATTTATGGCCCTCTTCACCTCCACAATGCTTGCTTTCTTCCCATTAACACTTTCCTTCACCTGAGGAGAATGAAACACAAAAAAGAATTATCGTCAAAAATAATAATAATAAAAAATAAGATTGTTACTAGAAATCTTAAAAAGTCTAATAAAACCCAGCATTATTGTTATACCTTGGCTCTCAATTCAGCTACAAAGAACCCATTGTTCAGTGAAGATTGGACTGTCGTGGTCTCAATCCGGAGCTCCCGGAGCATTTGCATGATGTCAAGTAACAACCCTTCCCTATAAGGGCATTGGAGCTCCAATAACCCCTGACTCTCTATGATTGACACCTGTACCGAGGTCTCCATCGAGGTTGGTGATAGCGGTGGCGGTGGCAGTGGCGGTGGCGGCGGTGGTGGTGACTCCACCATCTTGGGTTTTGCACCACCGCAGCTCCCCTCGACAATCCTCAACTTCCTCTTATCTGGCCCGGATTGACCCGATCGGGGCCGGTCCACTACTGTTAGTCCACTTCGCTGGTCCTTTAAACTATTGGATCTTTGTAGGTCCCCCAAACTATTAGACCTTTGTAGGTCCCCCGATCTCAACCGTTGATGATCAACCTCCATCTGTCTGTTACGCGCCTCTAGGTCCTGAATCTTTTTACGTAATTGTTTAAGATATTCAATCGTGTCCCCTAATATTGAGGCCTTGTCCATTTTGGTTACAAACGGCACCAATGACCTTAGTATAATGAACCTTTCGTTGAGCTTTTCCCTGCGACGGCGCTCGGCGAGGACATGGTTGGCGCTGAGCTCATCTTGTGAGGTTCCCTTCCTAAACCGAGTGGTGGCGTCGCCGTCGCGCAGCTTGGGCGAATTTTCGTCACGATACTTGGTGTGGAGGAATGGTACGCTGAATAGAATATACTTTAGGAGCCACTGGGATGTGCCCTCGACAGGAACATGGATGTGTGGGTCCCCACGGATGGTCCACTTGGCGAATGCTGATTGGGTGGAGTAAGGGATGTAGGCTGTGGATGAAGACTCGGCCCATCGGCTGGGCTGGCTTTGGGTTTGGAGGATGGTGGAGACCGTTAGGGAATAGTGGGTGTCTTCTTGTGTCAATTCGTCTAGCGGAGGGGGGGTTCCTGCACCAATAACACGAGCACACGTTAGAAGTTGTTTGGTAAGTTTGGTAAGTAATTGTGTAATGGAATATTTATTTGAATAGTAGTAGGAAGTGATTGATGTGATATAAAATTTGAGAATGTTTTATAAAAAGATTTTGTTTTGTAGTGAGTTTTTTTATTTGAATAGTAATAAAAAATTATTGATGTGATGTAAAAAGTGTAAAAAAATTAGAATGTTTTTTATTTAATATTTTTGAAAGAAGTGAAATGAGAATTGAAAATTTGTCAATGAATTACCAAACAGCGTCGTAGACAATTGTGAATGATTGGACAGTAAATCAGGTTGACAGATTTTGATGGGAGATCCTACTTTCTAATACAAAAATTAATTTGTAAACAATGATATATCTAATAATGTCATGACTATCTGTCTGTCAACCACTGTATTGAATATTGCAAGGGTTAGTTGAAGTCCCAATAAGTGTTCAAATTTCCTCCAATTGTTGCACCCATTGAGTCGAGACACCCTTCTTCATGGAATATTTTGCCCCTTTTCAGCCAAAAAGTCAGGATCCCTAGAAGGCAGAAGCTACAGTTTCACGTACCACTAGAAAGTAGAAAGCAAAGCCGAAAAGCCTTTAAGGCTTTAGGGCTTTCCCATGCACAGTGGAACCCAGACCCACGTGTAAACAATTTGTCGGGGGACCCATTTGCCATTTGCCATTTCCCATTTCCCATGTGCATTTTTGACATCATTTTCATCCAACGGTGATTAGGGTCTCGATTTTTCAGTGACATGACGACAGTGGGGCCCACTACTTTGACCCCAATCGGGGAGACCAAATTTAAGGATCGTAAAGGAGACACGTTGCGTACGTTGAAGTTTAGATAACATCTGGAAGCCCTAACTACCAGTTTTAGTTAATACCTGAATCTGGTGGTTGAACTTGCATTCCACTGGCGCCTAATGGGTCTTGTACCAGTGGCCATCTCCGAGTCGACTCGGCCCTGTACGAGTCGGCTTGGCGCTGGTGGTTCGTGGGGATGGCCGATTGGCTCACGGCGAGCATGTGAAAGTCCGAGTCTAAATTGTTCGACCCGTCGTCTGGCGAGCCTAGTCGGATGTCCTCTGACATCTCCAGCTGCATGAGCTCGCTCGGCTCGGCGGCGGCTATTCCCTGAGGGTTTTGGGCCTCTGCGATGTTGGGCCGTCCGTCACGGCCAGTTTCGGCCTCCGAGCCGGACTCTCCGTCCTCATCCTCGTCCTCCTCCTCTTCTTCTTCCTCTTCCTCTTCGTCTTCTGGGTTGCCGTTGACCGGTGGGTCAGCCACCGCGTACATGGGCGGGACCGAAGGAGAGTGGAAGCGGGAAGGGTGGTCGGACGACGTGGCGGGATTGGATGTGGAGTGCTCGGAGAGAGCAGGTTTTGGTGGGTGAGGCTGCTGGTGGTGGTTGTGGGGGTGGTCGGCGAAGAAGGTTTTGACGTGTTGGATAAACCCAAGGTCTTCTTGCACCTACAGTGCGGAACAATTTGTCAGGAATATTCGTTTGCTATATATTTATGCAAAGCACGCAAAGTAATGAAAAAGAATTGGTGGTATATATATATATACGTACCTTATCTGTTGTGCCAAATTCAACGACGCCGTCCAGGAGAGGAATGCATACTACAGTCTGAAAATTTTGGAGAAATGGGTGGTTTCTTAATTAGTCAATGGATAATTTGATAGAAAGAAAAACATGTACGTAGTAGAGAAGGTGAAGCTGCGTGGACCTTGGGATTACCTGAATACGAGCACTCTGTTCATGCAGCCGCAAGGAAGTTCGAGTTGGAAAGCAGGAGATCGAGGACGTAGTTAGTTATTGAATCGGACTAAAAAGAAGCTTGTAAATTCGCACTAATTGAGTACGTTCTCAAATGCATAAGAAAAAGAAAGGCAAATTAAAATACCTTGGCAAGAATGGCTCTGGAAAAGATTTTGCTGTCGACATCATTTGCACCGGTGAGCCATACATGCTGCCGCCTTGTATATGCCTTTCCCGGTAACCTACAATCACGTCCCTCGTAATTAGATATTTACAAACTTATAGACGTGTATGTATAACATAGAAAATATATTTGTAAGCCTATTCGTCTGCTCAAAACTGGTAAATTTCGGCTTGTAAGTTTTTTTTTTTTTTTTTTTTCTTGTTTTAGTTGAGATAATGTTGTTAGAGTAATTCATGAATCACAGCAAAATGGACTGTTAATTTATTATACATTTCATGTTGGCATGCAAAACTGCTTTAACGTATGATATAGGAAGACGATTCCATACTAGGAAAGAAAGAAGAATAAGGAAAAACTCTATTCAAAATAGGATTCTATGTGGATGGGGATTAACATGCATGTGAAAAGTATCATGTACAAAAAGTATCATAGAGTACAAAAATAGGATTCTATGTAAATAAAAGTATCATAGAGTACAAAAATCTGATGTTCAGGTATTTGGAAATAGGACTGGTCATGGAGGCAGAGAGAGATGTAAGAAATCTGAGTACAATAGAAACGTGCTTTAGTTGCCTAGAATGGTTGTTTGTTTTTCCAAAGTAGCAAATTCATTGGGCCAGTGTTCAACTTTTTCTAATTTACTTATAACTCTTGATTACCATGACTTTTTGAGACAGCTTCCACAAACATATTTGCAGAAGTCAGTAAAGTAGTTTTCAATCCTATAACTGTTAAACGACAAATCCATGGGAACGTACTGAAGAGGAAATTAAAGAAAAAACTGATATAATTAAAGGCTCTCCCTAAATGTGTCGTGCGGGCAATTTAAACGGCACCAGGAACATCTTTCAAACTATAGAGTAATTCAAAAAAACAACGGGATTTGTTTCCAAGAACTTGTTGGGCAGACCACGATTTCCAGCAGGCTCAATTACTCTTTCTTGGAACGTGGACCTGTTTTCCAGCCATGTATGCATTCAAAAATTGATCGGACACTAACAGTAATAAATGTCCTACTATCTAGGAAAGGAAAATTTTGAAGTGAGAGAAGGGAGAAAGTAGCTAGAAATTTTTTGAAGTGAGACAAACGAAATCATCCGCCCATGATTTTGTTTCTATTTGTGCTTATTGCTGATTGACACTTGACACACAAGAGGAATGCTATTTAGCAAGACTATTATTTTACTAATTTGATGATTTGATAGTAATAATAAGTAAATGAATCAAAAACTTTAAGAGCTGATATTCGCTTCATCTCAGTTGTATAGCGGCGGATTGGTGAGAAAAGAAAAGAAAGCTAATCTAGCAGAAGTTGCAGAACTTACCCCACACCAGGGGGAAAAGAGAAGGAGACACACATCAAATAAAACCACTCCGACTCGGTCAAGTCCTCTGGTGATAAGGAGGCACAAGGCCGCCGGGCGGGCTGGTTTGTTTCTCCGGCGGACAATGAATCGTAGAGCTCTCTAAGCTGCTGGCTTCTCTGAAGAGATGCCTCCTCGGCACTAACCTCCATTGGTTGCACCGTTTTCCGAGTCTTAATTGCTCCATTGTAATAGCCATCTGCCCAAACTAAGATCCTGGGCCACCATATAAACATGAAGAAATAATTAAACGCAAAATCACAATTCTTGATGAGAAGTGTGGAGTTTTGATCATTTCTCTCTTTGGTATAGAAATTACATACGTACCCTTGTTGTGGGCAGATTTGCCAGAATAGACTGTAAGTCCATTGAACCGATTGCACCGCCGCCTGCAACATGCTTTGAAGCCGGCTACTTGGCGGTGCAGCCATGGGTCCAGCTGATCAGTTCTAACCGCCAGACCTACTCGAGCTCAGCTCTTTTCTATCAATTATCAGACCCGGCCAGAAGGAAAGGAAAAAGAGAGGAAAAAAAAAAGAAAAAAAAAAAAATCACTTTCGGGTTTCAATGATTGTAAATAGCCAAAAAGGAGAAGTGGTCATCTGATCTAAAAATCAAAGGCCTTTAATCGATCCCACCAAAAACAAAGGGAAGAGAAGGTGTGGGAGCTAGGAACTTTAGGAAAGAAGAGAAGGTAAATGGCAGACCCGCAGGTGAGGGAGAAGGAGAAAAGTTAGATGACTTTGAGGAGGATATGTGAATCGCCCAAGAAATTCCACGTTTTGTAGTTGACGATCGGAAAAAGAAAAAAATATTGAAAGGTCGTTAGCTTAGGTAGAAATGAATTCAAAACAGAAAGAAAGAGAGTAGTTAGGGTTTGTGTCTCAGAGAGAGAGAGAGATATGAGGGTTTTGACTGGTCGGTCTACCAGACAGTTCTGATACCTGTCAAGCTCTGGTACGTGTGTATGGGGTTGGGTTTTGGTTAGTTGTGTGCACGTGCGTGTTTTGTCTTCGATCGATAAGAAAGAGAAAGAGAAGTGTAGAGAGCGTGATTAGGTGGCGAAGACTGGGCGTTGGGAGTGACAATAACGAGTTTGCATTGGGTGAGGAGGCCACCAGTACTTCTACGCCCACTTGTCTAATTGTTTTTCATCAACACCAGTACTCTAGTGGGCATGCAGTGAAGAACCTGTTTAATTAGTTTTACTTTACCCCATAAAAAATTAAATAAATAAATAAATAAATTTGGTATTTAAAAATGAAAAATGCATGGCTTCATTAAGTGAACTTTTTTTTTTTTTTTTTTTTTTTTTTTTTTTTTGCATCGAGTAAGGTTAGAAATTATAATCTTTTATCTCGGTGTTATTTTATTTTGTTGACGTGACAGTACCAATAAACTTTTTTCAATTTTTTTTTTTTTAAATTCCCAGACGGAAACTATCTTTCATGGTTTCACCCACAGTTGATTGGCTAACGAAATAAAAAAAATTAAGAGAAAACTTTACGTACAATTATTGATATTTCATTGTCAATTTAGAGTATTTATCTTTTAATTTATTTATTTTTTTTCAATTTCAACAATTCCGTCAAAATTCAACGTTAAATCCTAACAAAAAAAGTGAAATTTCTAAAATACCCCTCCCTTCTTTAAAAAGAAAAAAAGAAAAATGAGACCCAATTTGTGACCCAGCCACGGCGGGTCAGACTTTAGTTTTTTTTTAAAATAATTTTCAAAACAATTATCAAACAATACTGGCCAGAAGATTAAAGTAAAAAATCGCAATCAATTTTTTAATAAAGGAACAAAATCTTCATAGAGATAAAAGCAAACTAAATTGGAATTAAAGTTCTTAATTACTTTGACACAATTATCAAGCTTGTATGAATAGCAATTGATTTGATTCGATCTGGTAAGGTGTTGCAAATAACCTGATTTCCATTTTGTTTCTTGATGTTATAAACCCATTGCTATATAATTAATTAATTTTTTGTTGTGTTAATTAATTATTTTTAAAGTGAAGACAGAAGAGAAGTGGTGCTTTCCAAAATTAACGATCTCTTTACGTACGAAAATGGTGAAATACTTGGGTCAATCGGATATGGTTTAAATCATATCGAGGTATAATGATATCTATTTATTAGTAATGGAAAACAAGAATGATATTTTATATTTTTTAAATTGTGATATTACAACAAATGCGAAATGGTTTACTAGTATATATATCTAATTTTATTGTCAAATATCAAACTAACAACATAGTCAAATATCATTGTCATGAAACACTATTGGTCAAATATCTTTAATGTCGATAAACAAGATATAGTTTTCGCTCGGGATATAAATTAGTTACAAATTGATTTGTAGTTAATTTTCACAAACCAATCTAATAAAGTGACGTGTATTCCTTAACATGTGAAAAACATAATTTTTTTTTTTTTTAATATCATTAATTAGAAAGCATGTACTTCTCACATTTTTTTTGGAACACGCCATTTTAAATTCTTACAAACCAGTATAATAAAGTGACATGTATCGATCAGCATGTGAGAAACAAATGTTCTTTTTAATTGCATCTACTTCTCACGTATTTTTTTAATAACATTAATAAGAAAGTATGTAATTTTTACATGCTTTAGGAACACATCCCACTTTATTAGACTGGTTCGTAAGAATTAGCTATAAACCAGTTAATTTGTACCTAATTTTTGTCCGCTTGGAGACCCTTGGATATTATTGATATTTTATGAAAATTAAAACCTAGCTTGTTTTGGCACCCTCGACCTTGAATTCAGCTTAAGTGCTTTAGAAATTAGTTTTAAACATAAATTTTGCTAATTATCTTTAAGAAATTAGTTTTAAACCATAATAAACTGTATTAATTATACATAGATTAATCACATGCATAACGATCACTTATTATGCATGTATTACAAGTTTTTTTTTTTTCGTTTATTTTATTAAATTGTAACATTGAGTTTAATTTGAGCTGACAAACAATTCTCTTAAATTTAGACCAGCTGAAAAGTTAGGTCAGCTTGAAATTGAAGCCAGGACACTAGGACAGGACCACCCCGGCCGGAAGCTATTAATTAAGCCCATCTTCAAATCTTAATTTGATTAATTACTCTAATTATACTCATATATCAGCAGTAATTAGCTGCCTTGCCGTAAAGGTCATTCCGTCAGTAAGCCAGCTAGTACTTAAGCCACCCTCTATAATAAGGACCACTCCACCCTATATCAGTTTCACATGCACCGCGTAAGCTATTTTTTTTTTTTTTTTTTTTTTTAGGGAAAGTTGAATTTTCATTAATACAAACAACATTACAACATTCGACCCTTACAGCATTCAGCCACCCTAAAGGTGTATATTCAACTTGAGTCAAAGACTCAAATAAATACAAACAGTAACAACTAATAAAATCCAGCCAACAGCATGGTACTTCTGCGTTGACATACACCTTTACTTGATCAAGGAGTCGATCACACATACTAGGCAAAAGCCAATGACTGAATTAATACACGCACATAGCACACTGTCAGATTAAAGCCCAATCAAAACAACACAGGATAAGCACTTTGAAGTGGAGACTGTCTTCCGGGAGGGCCGCCACCAAAAAAACCCTTTAACACCAAACACCGTAAGACCTCCGAACACCATCAGCCCCACTAATCACGACAAAAACAACCAGTTTGTAGCCATCACGCGCAGCCCAAAGCAGAAATAACGCACAGGCGCGTGATGACCACGCTCCGACCACCGACAGACCACAAGGCCGTGAGGAGTGGCTGAAGCACCAGAAGTTGACGGAGAATGAGGCTAGAGGGCGCGTGTCCCACAGAAGACGGCAGAAACTCGTAGATCTAGCCTTATAAAATCTGACAGTAAGAAACTCGGCCACAAATTCCGCCGGCAACACGCCATGGACAGCCAGACCCCTCCGACATCTCCACCAGAGAACTCACCTACCACCACAAACTAAACAACTAAAAAAAACAACAAACTCCACCGGATCCACCGAGGAGACAAAACTACCACAACCCAAAAGGTTGGAAGACTAACCAACACCCAAACAACAAAAAAACCCAGGGAGGAGGGAGGCATGAAGCCTCCCTCTCCCAAAACAAAGCCAAACGACGACTCTCTCTCTCTAGAAACACCGGGAGCTTCTCTCTCTAGTTTTTTTAGCTAGCTTTGCCTTACGTAAGCTATTAATTGCATATATAGAGACATTATTGGGGGCCAAGGATTGCATCCTGTTTGCCGGATCTATAGTGCCACGTTTATCGATCACCTGCTTCATCCATCCTGTTAGAATATACAGTACTAAATGAGGATTGATTCCTACACTACACAGGTATAATAACTTCACAACACCCCCTCGATCACATGGGGTGGGCCCCACACATTGAGGTCCACCCCCATGTGAGGGGGTGTTGTGAAGTTGTTGTACCTATGTTGTACAAATATCATTTTTCGTACTAAATATATTATATTTTTCGTGTATTTTATATTTAATTGATATTGTAATATTTTCTATTTATGGATTCATTGTAATCAAATCTATTATCATATTTGTATTTACTCTAAATCCTATTAATCGGGACCTTTGTATTAATTGTAGACAAACAAGCAATAAGAACAAATATGTAGTCATTTGGACTTTACACTGTGAATGTAGATTATAGATGGAATCACAAAAAACTCTTGTCACCATTTTATTATTTCCGCTTTTGTCTTTATTTTTTCTATGTGTTTATCTTTTCTTTCACATTCAATTCCCACGGAGATAAGAGATAATTATTTAAGTCCCATTCATAAAAATGAATTGTTGAATCATCTATAAAATAATAATAATAATTGTTGATACAGTTTTCGGTACGGTGATGTGTCGCCTTGTTCTTTTGAATCTGCAAAATAATGAACAACTTGTCGGGGGTGCCAATTAATCTCGCTCCGATGTCTAAGTCAGTAGACAATTCCAATGAGTATTTAGTATAAATTAAATAATGCAGCTAATTTGATACATGGGGTGTATGTCTATTTATAGGTATACAGATGCAGTTGGAGTCTACTGAGGATCCTGAATTTCCCGAGATCCACGATCTCTTCATGGGAGATTGACCCATGATCTCCTCTATGGATCTCTCAGGATCCACAATCTCTTTTGCAAATTTCTCAGGGGTCCATGATATCATGAAGGAGAGGGTATTGAGATTTCGAGGCTCTGGATCTTCCTGGAGCGTTATCTCTTCAGGGAGATAACACTCTACAGATCCTAGGCCTTACAAAATTCATGATCTTTACGAATCTTGGTTGTGGCATGCATTATGACTGATCAATCGAGTCTACTCAGGTTGATCAAACCAATTGGGCCCTGAATTTGGTTATGAGCTCACTTGGGCTTTGAAAATAATAATTTTCCCGACAATAATAATATTAATAATAATAAATTTAAGGTAACACTTCATTTATAACCCTCCTGATCTTTCATCACTTTTGAAAAAAGGTACCCAAATTTTAAAATTTGTCAATTTAGGGTATCCATCTTTCAATTTTTTTTTTTTCAATTTCAACCCTGTATTAGAATTTTCCGTTAAATCCTATCAAAATTTTCAAAATATCCTTGTGTTTAGTTTTTTTAAATTTTTTTAAAGATTCAAGCATGAGTATTTTTGCTGATTTTGCAAATTCCGTTAAATTTTGACCCACACCTAAATCCTAACAATTTGTTTTCTTTTTTGTTTTCATAAAAAAAGAGGGGTATTTTGATAATTTTAACATAATTTAACGAAAAATTCTAACGGAAGGTTGAAATTGAAAAAATTGAAATATGGATACCCTAGATTGACACATTTTAAAGTTTGGATATCTTTTAGGAAAATTGATAAAAGATCAGGGGTTATAAGTGAAGTTCTCCCTAAATTTAATCAGTTAATTAGTATCTTACATCATTCTTTTTACGTGTGTGAGATCAAATTCTTCCTTAACAAGGACCAATACCTAAAATATTTAATTGAAATAGTCACGTGGTGAATTATTGAGACATAGTTGAAACTCGGGATTTTTACTTTCATACCATGTTAGCTCATTACTTATTCTCAAAGTTTAATTTTATAGGAGATGATGAATTTAATTATTTAATTAATATTCTAACATGTAGCATGGTATGATAGTTTTTAGGCTTTAAAAAATTACTTTGTGCACGTTATTCTCAGTTTTTTTACCTGTCATTAATTTGACATAGAGGAAACTTCACTTACGTACTCCTCAAACTACCACACCTTTTGCAATGTCTCTCCCCCAACCCCTCCCCTTCTCAAAGTTTAAAACTTTATAATGTGGGTGTCCAACGTCTTAGCCCATTTTAATCACTCCCCTACTATTATGATTTTTCAGTTGCTCAAACAGCTAACAAATAAAATGTCGCTTATACTCTTGTACATTTTATAAAAATGCAAATATACCTTTAATTAAAAGTAATTTTAAAAAAAAAGTAAAAAACACAAAAATGAAAAAAGAATTTGAGAATTATTAATTGCAAAATCTAATTTGATTCTGAAATTCTATTAATATTAGTAGTTGGTAATTAATATTATTATTATACATTTTGGGTTTGAATATGAACAACGAGTGAATGGGAAAGGAGAAATTCAGTACTTTTAGGTGTGCCGCAACAACTGTCAACTGCGAGACAATCAATTAGCCATGGAAAGCTAAGTTGTGTGGACGGTGTAGCTGTCTACTACTCAATGCTCCAATACTACCATTACCAGCCCCCAAAGGAATCCACTTTTCTTATTCGGCTCATTATTTAAATATTCACATGTCAATTGTCATTAGTATGGACAAGCTCGGGATTCACGTTAGGTTGATATGGCTACGTACGTTGAAATTACGGGGATATATATATATATATATATCATGGGATAATTTTACCATTAATGTTTATGGTCGGTCTAAATTACAAATTAATCTATTTAGTATCAAAATAAATTTAGAGATTCATGTGATTGGCTTAATTTGCAAATCACTCATTGTAGTTAAATTCCGTTAAATTTTTTGATAGATTTTGTTAAACGCTACGTCAGCGCCATATCAATGTCAATAAGACGGCGACACGTGTCAATCTTAATAAAAAAATATAAATCTATTAAAAATATAAATAAATAAAACTTATCTTTTTTAAAAAATAAAAAAGAAAAAAGAAAAAAGAAATAGCAAAGGGGTGGCTGGCAGTTGCCCGCGGGCCACCCCAAAGGAGGCCAGGGGTGGCGCACGGCCACATCCTGTGTGGCCTGCTCGATGTCACCGATGGTGGACACCACGTTGGCCTCGATCTCCTCCTCAATTAGCAAGTCCATTGGGAAGCCCACCGAGATCGCGATCAGGGCCTCCACATCGACGCCTTGGCCACGTCGGACCAGCAGCTTCGAGAGAGCGAGGGGTTGCCCTTGAGTCACATAATTTCTTTCTCCTGTGACACTTCTTGGGCGGCGGACCGGGCTTTGCTGGAGCGGGTTCGGACAAGCTAGGGTTTTGAGGCGGTCCATCGAGATTGTTGTTGTTGTCATCTTGGATTGGCTTGGAGGAGGAGTCGTCTTGTTTACTGATAGGGACAGGGTTGCGCTGTTGGAGTGAGTGAGTTCGGTATCGGGTGAGGAGTCGCCAGAATCGACATTGTTGGCCACCCCCAAACCGGTGGTTGGCAGCCACCATTTTGCCTTTTTTAAATAAGTTATTTATTTATATTTTTAATAAATTTATATTTTTTTTTTTATTAAGATTAACACGTGTTGCCATTTTATTGGTGCTGATGTGGCGTTTAACGGAATTTGACTTTAGGGAGTGATTTGTAAATTAAGTCAACTACAGGGATCTCTGAATTCATTTTGATACCAGAGAGAGTGATTTGTAATTTAAGCTAACTATAGAGACCAATGGTTCAATTATCCCTATATATAAATAGCTACTAGTTAAGTCTTAGATTCTAACTGTGCTTATTCTATTTGAGCGTAACGATAGTAGTACTTATTTGTTAGGAGTTGTATACGAGAGGCCCAGACAATTGGAACATCAAGCGCTCAACTCTAACTGAACCATAGCCTGATCGATCGACCCAACCTCATTAGGGCATTAATGAAAACCAAGATGAATTACACTAATCAAGCATGCAGGAAGATTCTTATCGTGAGATTCTTCGATAATATGTCTATGTCCACAGGAATGTAGTTATTTCAATAATGATTTAGGGTTATAACATATATAATATATTTATAACAAAACCTTACTATCATGATACTCCGCTAACTGGTTACTATACTGGTACTCTTGTATTACTCTTTATACCTAAGAAAATATGAGCCACTTGTTTCGACGCATATTTAACTACTTTAGAAATTAAATTTCCTTGACCACTAAACCATTACGCTAGAATTAGTCATCTAAAGAGTTTCACTAATATATAGGAAAGTTTTTGAAAAATTATTATCAGCACACTTGGAAAGTAGTAATACACATTTCACCACATAAGAGAACTAAAACAGGAAAAAGAAAAGGAAGAAATTTGAATGCCAGGGCCGACCTACCTTAGTGGTTGTTTTTGACAACTCCAAATTTTTTTTAAAGCTATCAATGATGATTTTTTCACTTTTTGGCTAAATGAGTAGATGATTTAACTTTTTACTCTACTACTTTTTGTGTTTATGTATTTATTTATGCAGGTACGAACCTCCTGATCATGCCATGCATGTCTCAACTAGGTTTTAAAAAGTTTTAACTGGTGCAATTTAAACGTTTTTTTTTTTTTTTTTTTTTTGGAGGGGGGGGGGGTGGGGGTTTCCAGTACATGCTGAAGACATGCATGTAGCGACAAGAACATATAATTTTACCTTTGAAAACTAATAAGCTCTTGCCTCTTGGGCATGTAAATAGGCAGAGAAAAGTAGTTGAAATGATGGCATGTAACTGGTCCTACCTAGTTCATGATCTAGCTAGTGATGACTACATAGAATCACATTTATCATGGTGAATGTAAAGGGTTGTTGTATGATTCAACTGCCCTTCTTTTTGCTACCAGATCATTAACTACCCTGACTGCTTTCATACACTTTATAATTATTAAGGAAGACTTCACTTACTAATTTTATTTATTTATTAGTATTTTTTATTAGTAATTTTAAAATAATACTCATAGACTTTAAAAAGTATCAATATAATATATCTATCTTTTAATTTTTTTCAGTTTCATCCATCCATTGGAATTTTTCGTTAAATTATATAATGGAGGGATGCCAAAATTCTTAAAATACAATTTTTTTTTTAGGACAAAAAAGAAAAAAAAAATAAAAAAGCAAGGATTTAGGCATTGGTCTAGATTTAATAGAATTTACAAAAATATTCATGCTTAAATCTTTGATTTTTTTTAAATATATTTGTTTTTTTTAAAAAAAAATGAGTATTTTGTGAATTTTGATTGGATTTAATAAAAAATCCTAACAGATGGATGAAATTGAAAGAAAAAAAAAAAAAAAAAAAACCCTAAAATAATGAATACACTAAATTAATTATTTTTAAAGTTTATAAGTTCAATTATAAAAATAATAAAAATAAAAGGTGATAAGTAAAGTTTTTCCTAATTATAACCTACAAGATCATGAGCCAGCCCTTAAAGATTTCTTCAACTCTGAGCTGACATTTCGGAATTTTTATTTTTTAAACATTTTTCTTATATATAAAAAAGAAAAAAGACTTTTAAAATATATACTACTTTATGATATTGTTAATGTTTATGATATTTTTGCCGCCAATATTGGATCACATGCTTGAGCCGTTCAAAATTTCAAATCTTTTATAAATCGAAGGAAAATCGCCCCAAATTGGTGGACATGAATCAACCACCATGCCCAATAAATGTTCAAGGAATTTAATATCACAAATAAAACAACTCTTACGCTACCTTTGTCGGCGGGGAATAGGATCCTGTCGATTTTAATTTCAAGTCCAAATTTTGTTTGGTTCTATTTAATTATATGTGCATGCACTACAGCAATAGGCCAGGATCCTGTCCATTTCACCTTTCAGTCAAAATTTTGTTTTGTTTTTTTTTTTTTTTTTTTTTTAACAGATAACATGAGTCACCATATATTAATAAAGAACACCCAAAAGCAATTACAGAGAGAATAAAGGTACAAGACCTCATACACCCTAAGTCAGAAAAATTTGATTTAAAACAGCTATTTAAACAACACACAAACATTATATGAACAACGTTTGAACCGCTCTTTACGTTTAAGTACAATCTAAACAAAAAAAAAAGGGCTAATCTAGCCACTATGCCAACAAATAGTCCAGTAACAATTGAGCATTACAAAGGCAGACCGTGAACAGAAAAACAAACAAAACACACAAACAGAAACCAAACGAAACCGCCGTCGGGAAAAAGCTGTCACCGGCACCAACGCGTGTAAACTGTAGACACACACCTCATCGGGGGCCTCCCTCTGCAGCAGACGACCACCAAAACCATCGATCTTCAACGATCTCCACCATAGAGAGGTGCGTGTCATGAAGGACCTAGCCGAAGAACACAGATTTGGTTCTAAAGAATACATTGAAAAAGCACAGCCAGAAAAACTCGTCGGAGACACACCAAAAAAGCCGCTCCCTTACACAGAAGTCCCGTGTAGCCTTCTGCCAGGAAAACCAACAGAAAAAACACAAGGAAAAACTAAAAAGCAACCTCCATAGCCCTAGAAGAACTAGGAGAACATCAACCACCATCGGATCTAGCTCAGGGAAACAAAACTCCCTAGAAGGGATATGAGATAAACCAAAGCAAAGAAAAAAAAAAAAAAAAAAAGAAGGGAAGGAGAGGGGAGAGGAGGGAAGAGAAGAGACCCTTCCCTCCTCCCTCACCGGTTGCACGAAGAAGAAGGATGCCAGGAGAGTGAAGAGAGGTTTTGAGAGAAGCGGCAGCTAAACCTAATTCCTTATAAATTTAATTTTGATAATTTTGTTTTTGTTTCGTTTCGTTTTGTTTTCTCTCTCTCTCTCTCTCTCACTCTCTCTCTCTCTAACGATGTATGTATATGCTAATGTTCCATTTGTTTCGACATAAAATGTTTTCCGTCTAAAAATACTTTCAACGAAATTATTTTTCAAAAAATGATTCTGCCGCAATCCGGATAATACTACCGGAATTCGGCTGTTCCGAGCGTACTGGTCAAATTCCGGCCAGTTTGGCCGAAATTTGGTTTGTCGGATTCTGGCGCCAGTTGCTGGAATTTGGCCAATGCCGCTGGATTCTGCTAATCCAAGGATCTTCAGCGGTAGAGTCGGACTACCAACAAACTCCAATGTCCGGCGGAGGCGGATTTCAAAAAGCGTGCGTGCAAGAATGAAAAGTTTAAATGCAGAAAACGATTTACGGCTTAAAATCGTAAATCGTTTTCTACAAATTAAAAAAGCTTTTATGGTCAAACTGAAAATAATTTCCGTTGACTATTATTTTCGCTCCCACCAAACACCGAAAAATGCTGAAAACATTTTCTAGAAAACATTTTACGTCGAAACAAACTGAGCATAAAATTCTTTATATTTAAAGTGAAATGGAGATGATTCATTTAATGCTCAAGATTTTTTATTGCTTGAATTTAATAGAGTACATGATGCCACATTATATTAAAATTTTAATAGAGAAATTATATAAACAAATTTCCTACACATCTCATTTTCAAATTCACTATTAGATTTTTGGGAACCACATTTGGTCTCACAAATTCGAACTAGTAACCTCCGCTTCATGAGGCGTGGTCCCCAGCCGATTGAGTTATCCCTTGGGGACTATTAAATTTGAAACTTGGTTGTATAGAGATCCATGTGTATGAAATGTATAGGGGATGTATGTGTATAATTTCTCATTTTAATATATGCATACATTAGGATTCTTTCCATTTAAAGTGAAATGAAGATGATTTATTTTACGCTCAAAATTTTTTGTTGTTTGAATTTAACGGTGTATATGGTACCATATTATATTAAAATTTTAAATGATGTGGCGACATATTTATCATGTAACAACATACACACTATTAAATTAGTAAAATCTAATTTAGAATTTGAAATGGATATATTTTTTTTCTCATTTGATTTGAAAAGGAGAAGATCCATAGTGTCACGTCGTTTAATATATTAATTACGTAACAACATATATATATATACAATTAGATTTGTGAAATCTAATTTAAACTATGAAATATATCATTTTCATTCCATATGAAATTGAAAAGATCTTGATTCACGGTATACATAGTGCCACGCTATTTACAAATTTTGAATGACGTGACACCACACCATTAAATTTATAAAATTTAATATAAATCACAAAAATAAATCTCCCCCACTTCACTTGAAATATTAATTAAAGAGCCACATGGTTATTTGACGTGCTACATGAAGTAATAAAATAATCATATCCATTTGGTCCGTACATACATGAAATGGATGGTCACGTTGAATTTTTTATTTAATTTTTTTCTAAATAATGGCCACGTTGAAATTGAATTCATCAGCTGGAACTTTTTTATTTTTTATTTTTAAAAAAATGAATTCATCTCTAACATTCCCACCGGCCATTCTCACGTATTTTTAACTTTGACTTGATTTTCTGGTGAGGCTGTTCAACAGGATTTATTGGAGCGGTCCATTTACGGGCCCAAAGCCCTTGGTCTCTGGGCTGCAAATTAAAAGGCCAGGTTCAGGCCTAGTCCGCCATTGAGATTAGTGGCTCCATTCTGGCCTCGACCAGGGCCCATTTAGAAGGTTTCAATCTTTGGAAGGCTTAATTCTAGACCCCAGCTGCTGGCCCAAGCCAAGATTCATCACTTGAAAAATAAAAGGTTTGTACAAACAACCAAGTTTTTAATAAATACAACTTTATATTTATTACTTTTCGACCAAAACAAAAGAAATATTTGCAAAAGATTAATCCCTGACATCGGTGTCCACTACATTTTTATCTCATTTTATTGATGTGGAACTTTTAATTAATTTTTTATTTTTTAAAAAATAATGGTTGATCTAAAAGACTGATTCACAGTGTCATTGAATTTCAATAACCGGCTTCGGAACCGGAAACCCCGGCTTCGTAACCGGGACCTGGGTGAAAACCGGTTATCCAGATCAGATAGTGTTTTTTTTTTTTAAAAAAAAAAAAATTACTTTTTGGGCCTGTTTTAAGTATTGAGCCTACTTTTTTGGACTTCATTTAAACTTTTTTAGGCTTTATTTAAACAGTTTTAGCCCATTTTTTAAAGTATTGGGCCTAATTCAATCAAGAAATTTCAATTACCGTAACAAAGAATTCCTAGTTTCTCATTTGTGTTGTCCTGTAGATTCATTTTAGCCCATCATCATTCAACCCCATGAATGCAATAACAAAGTAAATCCAAATTTCAATTACAGTAACAACGAATTTCTGGTTTCGCATTTGTGCCAATGTGCTATTCTGTTTGGCCGTAAGCTAGGACACATACATTATGCCCATCAAATGCAGATTTGAGGATTGGTTCCACCTCAACAAAAACATCCTTTGCAGAAATTTCAAATAGGATTAGACTCTTCTGCAACTGGCATAACCGTTCCTCATTTCATCAAGCAAAGTGCACTCAAATCAGAAAGCAATAACACACTCAAGCACCAAAACAAAAGATTTAAAGAACAGAGCTACAAAAAATTAAACCAAATCTAAAAAAATGAACTAGATCTAACCTAACTGTCTGTTTCTTTTGCTATGTTTGCTTCAGAAATAACCAGATCTGTAGAGAAATAAAGACGAAGTCAGTAAGTGTGAGAAAGATCAAAGACGAAGGTTGATTCGGCCGAAGGAGAATAAAAACTGAAGGGGTGACTGGGGGTATACCTAATACCGTGTAAGGCCGATGGTGAGGGCAGCGAATCGTGGTTGTGCAATGGATCGGACGGTGTGCAATGGAGTCTACACACTGTGGAGTCGTGGGTGTACAGTGGAGAGCGTGACAAACGGCGTGCAAATTCAAGAAGAAGAAGGCAGGTGGCATGAAGATTCAAGAAGAAGGCAAGCGGCGTAGATGGGTTGTAGAGAAAAGCGCAAAAGGCGGAAAGGTAGGGGGTAATTTTTTTTTTAATATATTAATACACCAGGAGTCGGTTACTCGGTTATAACTGGGTGTTCTAAAAACTAACACTTGGCTTTAGGTTTGGGTACCCAGTTATAAATAATTGGGTACCAACCCGATTTCCCAGTATTCCGGTTACTCGGAACCAGTTTCCCGGCTAGTTATAACTGGTCTGAATTTACATCCGTAATAAAAATGTGATAAAAGTGTGGTGTATAACATTTCTTTTTTCAAATTTGTTATAATCGTGGTGGAGACTACCATCTCATTTGCTGATAAGATTAGGATTAGGAGAAATAATTCAATTAGGGATAAATATCTTTTGGATATGATTAAGTCTCTTAGCTTGGTAGGATTTGTTGTAGTATTAATGTTATCTCATTCCACCAGCTTGTAAGTCTGTCTATAGACTCATTTGAGATTAATAAAGTATGTTGAAAATTATAATCAGCCAAGTTCTCTCTTAAGAACCTACCCCAAATAATGTTAGAATATAAAATAAATGATTAAATTCATCTCCTTCTATTAGTTTAAGCTTTTAGGACTAGTAGTGGTTGGACATGGTATCAGAGCCAAAAGTTACGAGTTCGAACCTTGACTCCGTCATTTACCTCATATTTCAATTAAATATTTCACATGTTGAGCATTATATATTAAAAAAATGAGTTTGAGTCCACATGTGAGATTTTAGGAAAAATGATGGTTTAACACGGTATCAAAGCCAAAAGTCCTGAGTTCGAACTTTGACTATTAAAAAAATGAGTTTGAGTCCACATGTCATTCACCTCCTATTTCAATTAAATATTCTACGTGTGTTGAGTCTCACCTATTAAAAAGAGAGTTTAAGTTCACATATGAGGGGGAATATTAAAGTATTGATTAAAATGATTAAATTTACCTATTCCTATCAGCTTAGACTTTTGAAAAAAATAATAATTTAACATGGTTTTAAAGCTAAAAGGTCATGAGTTTGAATATTGATTCCGTCATTCACCTCCTATTTTAATTAAATATTCAATGTGTTGGACCTCACTAATTAAGTGAGAGTTTGAGCCCACACATTAAGGAGAGTGCTAGAATATAAAATAAATGATTAAATTAGTCTATTCCTATCAACTCAAGCTTTTAGGAAAAGTGGTAAATTTAATCAATACTATAACACTCACGTGTAGATTCAAACTCTATTTTCTAAAAAGTGAGGCCGCCTAACACATGAGATATTTAATTGAAATAAGAGATAAATGGCAAAGTCAAAGTTCGAACCTTTCGAACTGTGACTCTGATACCATATTTTAAACTACCACTAATCTCAAAAGCTTAAACCGATAGAAAAAAATAAATTTAATAATTAATAATAAATAAATTTTGTTAAACCTATCAAAATTATATATTTGCGTCAGAAAATGATAAATATTTGCAAAATTTGCACAAAGTCATATTCTAAGATAAAGGTTGCCACAATTTTCATGAGTGTTTGATTAATGATTATGCGCATGGCTTTTTATTCTAATATAGGGGGCAATGCACACGGTTCGTTCAAAATAGAAACAGCTTACTGTATTGAGCAACAAAGGGGAAGCGCCAACAGACAATAACCTAACTTAACCCAAAATAAAAATAAGCATTTTGTATGAGTGGCCATATGCCAGCCAAATCATGCCATTTTCTTCACTAGCTAGCGGCTGCAGAAATTGCATGATTTAGTGGACTCTCCACTTACCTTTTGTCCTCTCTTTACTCTTTTTTAAAACCTGCTTATCACTTGCTTACTTCTTTTCTCACAAACTATTTAGAGATCATTTGTTTAGTCATTAAATATCCAACCTTTTTTTTTTTTGGTTTTGGGTTTCTAGATTAACAACTTGAGAGTCTAGAAACCACTTCTTAAAGTCAATCATAAAGAAAAGACTCACTACGCTAAAAAGCGAGGGAATAATTAGATTCATTAGTCAAATGTGCTACGAACCTTGGAGGGGGAATGTCCCTCTCCCCATTTTAAAATTGTCCCTTAATATATATGAACTTAAAAATTAAGCTTGACCCCTATTAAGATTAGAATTGGCTCTTCATTCATGCTTTGCCCCTCTTCTCATGAGAAATTTTGGTTCCGTCCAGAGACGGAGGGAGGGAGGGCTGGCAGGGGCCATGGCCCCCCCCAATTTCCTTAAAAATAAAAAAAATTATAAGGTTAAAAAAAAATCTCAAACAAAAAAAAATAATATAAGCTAAAAAATTAAAAATTTAGTCTATTGGCCCCTGTTAATAATTTTTTTTTGCCACTGGCCCCTGCCCATAAGGACTTCTGACTCCGTTCCTAGTTTCGTCCCTGAGTCCGCTCCTTCTAGTTAAGATGATTTAATAAGTTTTTCTTGTAATTTTCCCCTCCCCTCCTACTTTTAATGTCGATTTTATGATGATGCGATGATATATAGTTAGTGCAATAGGATCCTCTCCACTCAATGAAAATTGAGATGAGTCATTTTATAGTAATTAAAATTTAATGTTATTATATTTAACGGTATAGATGATGTTATGTGATAAATATATTAGCACATTAGTTATTTAAAAAAATTAAAAATGATAGAGTATCAGTTACATCGATAGATGCAATAACATATCATAACCATGAAATGGTTCATTTCCATTTGAAGTGAAATGGAAACGATTGGTGTGATAAGCAATCACTTTTGGTTTAAAAAGTAATTAATGGAAAGCTTATTATAATATGACACTTAAGAATATTCGAGATAGACAGCAACTAATTATGAAATATTTTTACTAATAGTAATAATGCCTTGGATTTTAAAGTTGAATTCAGTATTTTTGGAGGTTTCTTTCTTGCAGATAATAATTGTTATGCCAGAACTTTATTCTTGTTAGCTAAACTCTTTTGTTCCTTTTAATCAAATCTTGGCTTATCTTTACCAATTGCATACCTTTCTTTGGTAGGTAAATATTCATAGCCACCCACTATATATCACACTTACCCACTCGCTTCAAAATATTTATTTACTTTATTTTGTGTTAAAATTTTAATCAGACTAAGATAATTCTATTCAGAAAAAAAAAAAAAAAAAGAAGTTCTATTCGAAGAGATAGAACTACCTCCATTAATTATTATATGCTCCATAAGCATAATAGGCCTCTAATGGAAGAAAGAAAGAAAGAAAGAAAGGAAAATGTATTTTTTGCCAATGCGTTTTAAACCAAATCTTATAAAATGTATTGTTTTGGGAGTGCATTTTTAAAAATTACAGTTTGAAAACATAGAAAAAGAACCGTATTTTCAAATCTCACGCAATAAAGTATTTTGTACACCTCTTATACATCTCTTTTCTAAATCAACCATTGGATCTATAAGACTCACATATGGGTCCTACAGATTCAATGATTAATTTAGACAGAAAATCATTAATTTCTCTTCTTAAAAACTCACTATTTTAAAAGATAAAATCTTATTTTAATAGCCAAATCGCGATTTTATCAAACACTTAATTGCGTTTTGAAAAATTGGGTTTTCAAATTGTGTGTTTTAAAATAGCTATTTTTTACTCACACTATTTGAAATCGCAAACACAAATGGACCAAGTATAGCTAAAACAATCCTATGACAAGATTAAAGTGTTAATCAAAATATAAACTAACCGGGTTCAATCTTGGACTATGATAATAGCAATAGTGAAATGCTATTTTTCATCCTCCTGTTCAACTCTATTCATATTTTTTTTTTTCAAATCTACTATTAAATTTATAAGATCATATGTGAGTTCTATAGATTCAATGATAAATTTTAAAAAAGAGTTAGACACAAGAATTAAAAAAAATAACATATCTCATAGTAATATTATGTTACCATGCTTGGAGAGGTTCCCGTCATATAAATAAATAAATAAAAATAAATAAATTTGTGTTTCTACGAGTAAAGCAGAAATATGAACACAATGAAGAATGTTACTTAGTCATGTCAATGATATTTTCTTCGATTTTCAATCCTACAAAGTGCTCGTTTTCTCGCAGTCATTTCAGCTTCTCCTTTGCAAGTTGTGAGCAAAAAAATCAATGACACCGGCCATTGGACAAGGAAATGAAATGCTACATGACTAAGATCGACTATGACTCCTTATCCCCCATCTATTGTGTTCGTTGAATTGCAACTCTTTCCTTTTGAAAGAGAGAGTCGTCACTTAGTGCGGCAAACACGTACAATTTTCAACGTGCAACGTTACTTATAATACTCATTTTACATCGGTTGACATAACGTGTTTTAAGTGACTTTTTCATATATCAATTACTTACTAAAAAAAAAACAAAGGAAACTTCACAATTTCCTGAACTACCATCACATTTGCAATTACCTTTATAAACTTTAAAACTTTTAATTTAGTGTATCCATTTTTTAATTCTTTTCAATTTTGTCAATCCGTTAGAATTTTCCGATAAATTCTAACGGAGTAGTATCAAAATTTTCAAAATACCCATCCTTTTGTTTAGGAAAAAAATTTTGTAAAAATTTAAGTGTTGATAAGAATTTAACAGAGTTTACAAAAATACTCACGTGTGAATCTTTGAATATAATATATATATAAATATAAGTATAAATATATATACACACACATACACATGTATATATATTTTTAAAAAAATATGGGTATTTTGAAAATTTTGGCAAGATTTAACGAAAAATCATAACAAATTAATGAATTTAAAAAAAAAATTGAAAGATTAATACACTAAATTGAAAGTTTTTATAGTTTAAAGGATAATTGCAAGAGTGGTGACAATTCAAAAGAGGCTAAGTGAAGTTTCCAAAAAAATAAAAACCACGTAAAACATGTTACTTCAGTCCCTATAAAATCAATGCAAAAAGTAGCATTATTCAAACGGACGGTAAAGTAATTTGAATTAAGATAACTACTCTAATTATACTGTAAAATCTACCTTAAAGCTTGCATAAGGAGTATAATCTATAAAATTGTAACCATGATATAAAAACAAGGACGTAAAATGTTAAATCCTTTGTCCGTCAAGAATGGCATAACATGTCTAAGACATGTCTTTTGGGAGGCACTTGGAGTCTTTGTGCTCAAGTAGTCAAGTTGAGGAGGGGTGCTACACATGCACTCTTCATCCACCCTTCAACATTCATTTATAATAAAAAAATTGATTTTAAGAGAAAGGTGTTTCTGATGCTCTCATTCATCCTTCATCCTCTATTTACAAAAAAAAAAAATTGATTTTAAACAAAAGAAGTAGACCAAGGAAAAGATGAGGGAAAGATTTTTAGCATTTCCCCACGTTGAGAGGGGTTGGAATGTTGGATTGGACTCCGGGACTGTGGGGATCGGACGGATGACGGTGCACCAACTACAACGATAATGACAGCAGTGGAGGCAACAGTAGCAGCAGCCCATTAGTGTTTGAAACCAGACGAAACAGACAAGATTGATGATAAATAACACGTCAGACAAATGTACGGACGATTTCTGTGTCACGTACGTACGAACCTAAAAAAATATATAAGAAAATGCCCATGAAATATCAACTGATTTTAGAATAGTCTCTAAATTTTTAAGTGTACTAATATATATGACTCATCAAACTATCAAAGTATGCCAAAAATGCTACTTTTGTCGAAAATATTCCTATAGTACTTATATTCTCTTAAAAACTAAAAAAAAAAAAAAAATATACATTTTTTTTAAAAGAAAAAAATGATAAATGTAAAATTAATTCATGTGGTTAGCCCTAACTTACAAATTGCTCAAAATTTTCCCCTACTTTCAGTAAAAAGTTGCCTAGATGCTTTCGTTGCCCATCCTTAACCACTCATTAGAGGCAAATTACCCTCACCCACTAATCAGTTATTAGACATGACGGGCAAATGATTTAGGCATCAACGTCTTATTATTAATTTTTTTTTTTCCAAACCAGTTTCAGGTTTTTAGGTTAGATGAAAGGTAGAAGACGACCTTTTAATATTTCTTCAAAACGCGCCATATCATTTTTTTTGTTAGTTGATTAAAACACTTGTTTTTACTTTAATGCGAGACTTGCAAGTTGCAAATACTCCGTTTTAAAATGCTTGCAAAGTTTTTTTTTTTTGTTTTAAAATGCTTGCAAGTTGCAAATACTCCTTTTTTTTCTTTTTTTTTTTAAGCAACCAATGAGAACTTGAAATCTACGTTGATAAATGAGATGGCACCACCCCAAAAAAAAACCTCAAGTATTTATTTAAAATATTGAGTTACAATTTGTAAATTGGGATTGGGATTTCTCTAGTACTTAAGAGTAATGCTAGAATGAAGATTCGTGCCCTTTTAAAATGAGTAATGATTCATTGCCACATTTTTATACAACTTTTTACCATCTTGCCTATGTGGTAAGGTGGTCCCTTACTACTTTTTGAGTTTTAAAAATAAAATAAGATGGGAGACCACTTTGCCACATAAGCAAGGTGGTGAAAAATTGTATAAAAATGTGGCAATGAATCATTACTCTTTCAAAATTAATATGAATTTTAAAACTACAATTGCATGCATCAAAATCCAATAATAATTTATCACAAATTTAATGGTGATTTTAAAAGTCACATCAATTTTAAAAGGACATAAGGAAGACACGAGTCTTCCTTCTATCATTACTCTTCCTTTAAAGTGCGAAACAAATTCAACTTTTATACCAATTTACTTAACCCACCTGAACTTTCATTGCTTTTGCATTCATTCCATTAAGTAAAGAAAAAAAAAAAAAAAAAACTCTCAATTTAGTGTATCAAACTTTAACGAATTTGCAATGTTACCATTCCTTTTAAGGTTTGGGTTAAACCATATGGAAAATGGGTGAAATGAACTTTATACCCCTGTAAAATTTATAAATTATAAAATTTTCCTTTTTTTTTTTTCCAAAAAAAAAAGCATGTGACCCAACATGGGTGACCACAAGACCCACTAGGGGTACTTTCCAAACGTTCAAGGCCTCCGTTATATAGTGTTTAATAGAAAATCATATCTGAACGGCGACATTCCAATTTTTTAAAAGTTGAATAAATTAAATTAAGAGTTTTTGAACTTTAAGAGGATGATGACAAAAGCGAAGAAAAGTTCAAGAAATTAAGTAAAGTTTTCCCTAAAAATTTTTTTGTCAGACCACGTACGTTACAATTGGACATCGATCTACAGCTCCAATCAGATAACTTATATATACCTCACTTTGGCTAGAGCTTGCTTAGCCATATGTGAAATAATAGAATCGAGATTAATATCTTTATAGTAACAAAACGTTTCAGATAGAAGCAAATGCATGATAATGAAAATGCATCCTCATCTAGCAGGCCGAAGCATCTTATCTTAGGTTCTTAACTTCTTAGCCAGATGTGAAATAATAGATAAATCAAGCTTAATATTTTTAAAGTAATAAAACGTTTTCAGATTGAAGCAATGCATGATAATGAAAATGCATCCTCATCTATATATCAGGCCGAAGCATCTTATCTTGGGTTCTTATCATTTGAAAATGAGAAAGATGGTAATTAAAATGTGAACCCAATGACCCTTCCATGAATGAGATGGGGACTTTTAGTGCATATTTGTGGTGTATATGTTACTTAAAGCCAAGATACGTACCTTTCAATGGGTAGGTTTCTGTCAATTAGGCTCTAGTATAGTACTAGTGAACATTGCAAGCACACAAAATTCAAAAGTCCATAGCACTAACAAAAGTTCCCACGAGATCAAAGTTAATTATATACATAATTTTCTGACGGCTTTTTGAAAGGGAATGATTGTAGACACCATCTTAACGCGTGGATATCACCGGTGCCCCCAAAGGCCAAGGGCCGCACGTAACGTACAATTTTCGTACGCATTTGAGAGATAAAGTATTGCATGCTTTTCTTAAATTTATAAAGAAACCAATATGCATTCCACGTGCCTTGTGAGCGCGCAGTTGAAGCTCTTCTGTAATTGTCAGCATCGAGAGAATTTAGACCCATCAGTCTCATAAAGCAAATCTTTCTCTTAAATATTGCTCAGAAAAAAAAGGCATCATATCATTTTCTTATTCTTTTTCTCTTTCTCCTTTCTGGTACAAGAAAAGAATTTCAACTTTTGGTAATGTTGATAAAGGTAATTCAGGGCCTAATTTAGGTCTTACTGATCGAAGTTGCAGCGAAGAAGCAAAATATATGTATTAAAGCCAAGAAAGAGATGTCCGAGGATGCTAAACCGTGTTTGTTAAGCGATGGATCCATTTACCAGAATACAAGTATTTTCTAATCACCAAAACATTTGGACATCAGAAAGCAAACTTTCTTGGGATCAAAATGTGCTACCTAGTGGTTCTCAAACTAAATTAGGTTATATCTAACTAACTATATATTACTATGTTTGCTTTATTCTATAGGTTTACTAATTTAGATTTTAATTAATTAAGGAGTTATTGGGCTCCTATATATATATATATTGGAAGCTACCATAATATTGCCCCCCCCCCCCCTTTTTTTTAGGAGGATTTTATCATGTTGGGGTGCAATAGTGCCACTCTACTCGTGTAGTTACGGCTTGAGTACGATTTTGAATGTCATAAAAGATATTGGCTTCTCTCACTAAATGTATGCCAATTAATTTTCAGATGGGATGGTCAAAAACTAATCCAAAACATAAGATTGATCTCTCTACTTGATATATATATATGGAGGAGGATTGGATCTTCTCAAATTAGCTAGGCTTTTTGAATTTTACAAAATTTCGAGCAGCATAAAAGGAGATTGTGGGGTTCATTAATTTGTTTTGAGCAGTCTAATATGTTTCAGGAGATCATCTGAATCTGGCATAAAGAATGTATTAATTTCTACCAAAATATATAGTTTATTAACTGATCATCTTCAACAGGATATCCTGAAGTGCGCTCCAAATCATGAATTGCTGAGCAAACCTCCAAATGAATGAATTAGGATATATATAATTGTAATATATATATATGGAGTGCGACCTTTCGGTCATCGCATATATATATACTTGACAAAAACATCCGGCCAATACTTTGTCAACTATATATATATATATTTCATATGAAACTCAAGTAAACAAATTTAAAACGTAGCTGCTAGATCGATTAGAAGACTCTAGCTAGCTTCGTATATATATATATGATCACGTACTAGACAAAAGATATGTAGCACAATCCGACATAGCCCACTATTGGCCGGAGGTGATATCATTTTCTGATAATTAATCATGATCACTTTTAATAGTAGTCACAGCCATTTTATATTGTCACCCTCGATCCACTTATTTAATAATATCTCTTCCTTTGACTCATTTCTTGAACCACATTACTGGAGAATTATAGGCTACATTTTGTATATTTATTGAAATTGAATTACATTGCTTTCAATTTATAGAGAGACTAGGGAGTAATGTTAGGAGTCATATTTTTTTAAAGTTGATTTGACTTTTAAAATCTTTATTGGATCAAATTCAATAGTAATCCTGATGCAGAATAAGGAAAGAACATTCGGTCTTTAAATTTTATTAGACCGGCCGGTGTTATTTTGCAAACGTTATTAATATTTAATTTATGTTTTAAGAGTCGGTATGCAATAATGGGTTTAGCCCAAAAGTCAATCACATTAGGGTTCAATGTCTTAGTTTATTTAAGCATATTTTTCTATTGTAAAGACAAATGATCATATAGATTATGATTGAGAAACAAATAGATGTTTGTTCTTTGAGAGTTGTGATTGAAGAGCTCGATCTTCTTTTGTAGTGAAACTCTACATTCCTGGTGTGACATCATATATATTTATTCAGTTGGTGAGACGCCAATCCATTGTCGTCCTTTTGTTCTTAATCCGTGCTGCGTCAAATTTATCCCAAATCCAATGATAATTTTAAGAGCTGCATCAATTTAGGAGGACAAAAAAGGATAACAAGATGGTCCGACTCCTAGCATTACTCGAGACTAAGGGTGATGAACACACACGAGATAATGAATTCCTTTTGCAACGCGTTTTAAGTTTTTATTTGTCTTTAAAGTATTAATCAACCATTCAAAACAAAAAAATACTAACAAAACATTCATTCCGATCTTATGAACTCTGCAGTACGTAGGACATGACAATATACATAACAACGTACCATGTATTTCTATCCCCTTCCCCTTTCCCATGTTTGAATAAAAAAGAAAAAAAAAAAAAAAAAAAACTTACCATGTATTTCTGCAACCACTAAAAATAATGGAAAAGATTGGCGAAAATTAATTAGACTAGTCGTGTTGGAGTACTATGGGTTCTCCACTGGGAATATAGTACAGCCTTAAAAGTATAGTAGTGGGATTATCGGAAAGCCTCCATCTCCATGAAGTAGCTAGCCAGTCGAACGGCATTATAGTACAACAACACCTCTCGATCAGCCAATGTCGCAACGCACAGAGAGGTGTTGCGAAAAGACCATTCTCCACAAAATATTAAATGTATGCGAAGGTACCGTCGTGCCGTGCAAGCGTGTTCCACTACAGACACTAAGTTCAAACTAACGTGTCCCCATTGAGTTTAATGCATAAGCTACATGTGTCTCCTTTGCATGTTCTTCTTTTGCTCTTCAACTATTGACATCATGGGTGCCTGTGCGTGTCTATATACACTATATATACATATGGTTCCTCTCCAAGAGAGAAGTATTCAGTAGCAATGGCGTCAATTGTAATATCTATTCCAGATGGAGAGGGAGTACTTGGTCTTAAAGAGAAAAAGAAGTTCCAGTTTTCTCATCTTCCCATTATTTCCTATCTAAGAGATTCTCTTCCTCCCATTGTTGCCTATCTTAGAGAGAAGAAAACTAAGCAAGACTTGAGAAAACTGATTCACAGTATCAAGGTTGGAACTGCCCTCGTCTTGGTTTCACTTCTCTTCCTACTGGATCCTCTTTTCGGCCATGTTGGAGAAAATGCCATGTGGGCTATCATGACTGTTGCTGTCATCTTTGAGTTCTTCGCAGGTTTGTTTACCACATTCTTAATCTGCTCGCTGGTTTGTCAAAGATCGAACAAGAAAATGTTTGAGCTCTCAAATCTCCATTTTGCTGACTCTTCTAATTTGTGGGCAGGTGCCACACTAAGCAAGGGCTTGAACCGTGGAATCGGAACCATTTTAGGAGGCGGACTCGGGTGTTTAGCGGCAGCTTTAGCTCAACAAGTCGGTGGAATCGGCAACGCCATTGTTGTTGGTACTTCTGTATTCATTTTTGGTAAGATCGAGTTTGCAGCTAAAGAATTAATTAATTGATTTTTTTTTTTTTTTTTTTTTTTTTGTGAGTAATTGATTTTTCTTTTCTTAATCATCTAATTATGAGTTTAAAAAGAAAGAAGCTTATTAGTTGAATGTGGGAAGCTGAGGTGGCATCCCGTTATTAATTAG
The DNA here is from genome assembly GCF_958979055.1 of Alnus glutinosa. Classification (NCBI taxonomy): domain Eukaryota; kingdom Viridiplantae; phylum Streptophyta; class Magnoliopsida; order Fagales; family Betulaceae; genus Alnus; species Alnus glutinosa. The sequence goes on along the minus strand of NC_084897.1, from coordinate 6,783,933 downwards.
TCAGTTTCTTACCACAAAAGTGATTCTGTTATTATTGTAAGTATGGAAATTATACATGCATATATGCACACATATGTACATATTTCCTAAGCAATATTCAATAGGTGGCAGCATCATGGAGAAGTGCATTTATTTATCATGCATGGAGAAGTGCATTTATGTATCATGTCTTTGTCCCTATATACATGCACATGATAGCTCCAAACTTACTCTTATATATGGAGCCTTATCAATGAAAGATACATATTTACTAAAATGTTATTTAAAGAAATAGATTAAATTTGAGCTCATCCAATATATAATACGAAAGTTTAAAGCTTTAGAATATATATTTCATATTATGTTGATTAATTTTCTTATAATAATATTTTAAGTTTACTTGTTCGTTGCTCTATAATTTGGAAGCATTGCACGTAATATAGAGAATATAATACATTTGCTCATACATCTCTTTTCGCTTCTACTCTCTTTTCTCTTTCGTATTAATTATTTTTATTTTATATTTTATATATATATATATATATATATATACAACTACCTTGCATGAAATCATTGAAATGAACAATGTGGGAGTAGAGGGTTCTGATATATATATATATATATATATATATATATATATATATATATATATATATATATATATATATATATATATATATGCAAGTATTACACAATAGCCTGTAGCCTAGCTAGCTCTTATATATATATAATCAAGCCAATATTTCATTAAAGAAGATACTAATTCTCATAAATCATGAAAATTTCAGCTGCAGCAGCCACGTATGCACGATTGATTCCGAGGATTAAGAAAAAATATGACTACGGGGCCCTCATATTCATCCTCACCTTCAATCTAGTAGTGGTGTCTGGTATACGCGCTGAAGAGGTAATTACAATAGCGCGTGAACGTCTCTCAACAATCGCCATGGGTTTCGCCATCTGTATTTTCATAAGCTTGCTTGTTTTCCCGATATGGGCAAGCGATGAACTTCACGACTCTATGGCCTCTAAATTCGAAGACGTTGCACGCTCTGTTGAAGGTAATAATTATAAGCTTCTTTAATTATCTTCTTATATATTCTCAATAAAACAGAGAGGAGTATTCAAACTACATAAGTTGACTTAATTATGTTGTTTTTGTTTGTTATAGGCTGCCTGGAGGAATACTTTGGTTTCATGAGCGAAAAGGAAAACCAGACCACTGCAAATTTTAGTAGCTGCAAATCCATCCTAAACTCCAAGGCAAAGGATGAGTCACTGGTATAATATCTCTTCTAGATCTTCATTCCATTTATAAGACAACGTTAGTACGAAATGATAAGCTATAAATAATTATCTAATTCTCTAAATGTAACGAACACCCAAAGACACAATATTATCTACTTTTGGCGTCTCTAAACTAAATTTTTTAAAGGATCACTCATCTTTGTATTATTCATTAACTTTAAAACGTATTATGTCAAGAAGAGCAAATAAATATGTGTAAGTTAAAGGGAAAAGGATCCATGCTCATACAGTTATACTGTGGTGTTAATTCAGGCAAATTTTGCTAAATGGGAACCATGGCATGGAAAATTTGGGCTTTCCTACCCTTGGGGAAAATATCTACAGATTGGAGAGCAACTTAGAGAGGTAGCAGCAACCATCCTTTCACTGAAAGGTTCTCTTCAATCCCCTAGACAGGTACACATAATCACCATCTATATATATTTGCTCTTATTATAGCCATTTGACTATTACATGCAATAACTTTTGTTTTACTTCAAACTTTTAAATAGTTGAAAGAAAAAAAAAAATTTGATTGGCTAATTTATTTCTTTTGAATTATGTCATTAGCCCCCAACAACTCTGAGGCAGTCATTTAAAGAACCATGTGAAGCAGTTGGATCGTTACTTGCATCGACTCTAAGGGAGCTTGGAGAGAGTATGTTGAAAATGAGAAGATGCCATACAGAGGCTTCGATGGTGCCGAAGTTGAAGGCAATGAGAGTACAGCTAAACTCGGTTATGTCACCTTCGAAGCTAGGACCCATAGAGAATGGTGGACTTGCAGTGGCAACCTTTGTGTTCATACTGATGGAGATGGTGGAAAAGGTGGAGGGACTGGCAAAGGAGGTTGAAGAACTTGGAGAGCTTGCTGATTTTCGTACTCAATTGGCTTTAGTTTGTCCCTCTAATCAATGAGCACTGTGCTGTACATAAACCATTTCCCACTTTTTGGCTTGGGAAATTATACATGTATGTTTCTGAAAAATGAAAAAAAAAAAAAAGAGTCTGGTTTTTGGAGAAAATGATTATTTAGAAATATATAAGAGCAGAAAAGTGAAGATTATGGATGTTTATAAAAGCAGAAAACTTCAAGAGAATAGGCTAGAATTGCAACAAGCAACTGCCTAAAATACTGATTTGAATATAATATATAAACATAAATTAAAATATATTAGAAACCTAAATAAAATAGGATTTTGTTGGCATCCTTAATAGGTCAAGTGTTATTAATGCCTGAATCAAATAAGGAAATAGATAAATACAAATAAAATCATATTGAGAAATTTAGGACGAATAAGAAATTTAGTCCAACTAAGATTCTTCTTTCTCAAGAATAGCTTAGAATTGCAACAAGCAGTGTCAGTATGTAAGAACACAACATCTAAGGAAGAGTTAAGAAATAAGAAAGTGAGACAAAGAATTAAGGTGATTTGGCCTATGACTTACGTCAACACATCAAAGCCTTTTCTTGGCTACAACTTTCTTTGATTATTTGTTTGATTGTATGCAAGACACTATTTATAGAAAAATAATCTAGACGTTACAAGTCTCTTCTACTACTACATTAACAACAATAAATTTAATTTATCATCTTGTAACTCTTGTCTCTTGAGTGCTTGTAACTCTTGTGACCTTGTCTCTTGAGTTCTTGTAACTCTTATCTTAATATGCCCCCGCAAACCCAACGGTAGATCACGGACGTTGAGGTTTGATCTTGAACATCAAAGGGCTAGAAAAAAAATGGCTACCATGGCCTGAATTGGAACATCGATTATGACCGAAACTTGGAATGCAGCAACTTTGGCCGACATCGACTACTATGGCCGAAATTTGGACTTCTGCAACTTTGGCCGGAAGTGGCTACTATGGTCAGAATTAGGATGGCCGGAATTAGGCCAACTGTGGGCACAAAACCTCCGTCAGCTCTTTTTTTTTTTTTTTTTTTTGGGATAAATATATTTTAGCCCCCCAAACTACCACCCTTTCTCCGGATGGCCCCCCAAACTACCAATGCTTAGATTCTGGCCTCCCAAACTACCACTTTCTGATTTTTTGGCCCCATCCGTCCATTTATGCCGTCAATTTTAAACAGAAATCCGAAAATACCCCTCCTACACTTTGAGATTTCCACGAGTAAAGGATGGGTATTTTCGGGTTTTTGGTCAATTTCTGTTAGAATTGACGGCATAAATAGACGGATGGGGCCAAAAAATCAGAAAGTGGTAGTTTGGGGGGCCAGAATCTAAGCATTGGTAGTTTGGGGGGCCATCCGGAGAAAGGGTGGTAGTTTGGGGGGCTAAAATATATTTAACCCTTTTTATTTTTTTATTTTTTTAACAAGAGATAATTGGGTGTGTGGTATTTGTTGGTAGAGGAAACTATGGTAGTACGACATATCATATTTACAAAGAGAGACTCACGTGGTGTGGGAAGAGAAATAACTCGGGCACAAGATGAGAAAATGTAGAAGGATGAGAAAACCCAAAAAAAAAAAAAAAAAAAATTGGCACATGATGGATATTTATGGGCATGTTGATTTTGGTTATGATATAAGATGCAAAAGGATGAGTGCAAATAAAAAAAAAAAAAAAAAAAAAAAGGCATAGGATCAAATATTACTGGCATTAGCCTATAGCTCTGATACCATGTAAGAACACAACATCTAGGAAAGAGTTGAGAAATAAGAAAGAGATACACATATAATTAAGGTGGTTCGGCCTATGACTTATGTCAACACGTCAAAGTCTTTTCTTGGCTACGTATTTCCTTGATTATTTGTTTGATTGTATACATGACACTATTTATAGAGAAATAGTCTAAACGTTACAAGTCTCTTCGATCCACTTCTACACTAACAACAATAAATCTAATTTATCATATTGTAACTCTTGTCTCTTAGTGCTTGTAACTCTTGTGACCTTGTCTCTTGAGTGTTTATAACTCTTGTGACCTTATCTCTTAAGTTCTTGTAATTCTTATCTTAATACAGTCTAAATAAAAACAAGTGACCAGAATCTATGATGCAGGAGAAGACTGACATTAGTGTTGGTATATTTTATTTATGTATATGTGTTTTAGTTTTCTTTTTCAATAAGGATTTGGTTTTTCCTTTTCCATTAGGATTATGTTTTCCCTTTCAAATTAGGATTTGTTTAGTTTTTTCATTTTTCTAGTTAAATTATGAGTGTATCTTAGTCTATATAAGTGATAAACACTAAATAGAACAATTTAGTTTTGAAGTATCAATTAAATTTTAGCTTTTCAAAGTTATTTCTCTGTTTGCTTATTTCGAGCAACTAAGTTATTTCTCTTCCTTATTTGTTATTTTCTCTCCATAAATTCATTTTTCAATTTTCAATTCTTAGTTTCTGCTACTATCATACGTTGCCAGAACTATCTTAGTTATGTCTGGTGTCAGTTGGTATCAGAGTTTTGCGTCTTCTTGGGGTAAATTTTCATCAGTTTTCATGGTTGGTGGTCGTGATCAGCGTGGACAAGTTCTGAATGAGGAAGCCCCTACCATAAATACAGTGTACAAGACGTGATGATTGAAGATTTGCATAGGCAGGTTGTTGATGAGTGCCAAATATTGTGTATTTGGACCCCTTGATTTACATTAGTTAGACCTTTAGCCTTATTATTTTCTGATGCTTTGGTTAGTTTTTGTGTTTTTATGTTTTGTAGGTCAATAAGTGAGGAATGGCAAAATTCATGTGGAATTGCTTGGAAAATTCGAAAGTTCTGAAGAACTCGATCGACCGAACTTAAATTCGATCGATCGAATTTTGCCCGAAGTCGATCAATCAAAATTTTCCAGAACTTACTTTTGTAGAAGCACTCCAGAACACCCAATCAGGAGCTTCTCTATGACAAAAAGCAGTTCTCCCTCTGATTTTCGCAGCAGAACACGCTGGTTTCGTGACCTTGGTTGTCTCTAGCAAGAGAGGAACCCTAGAAGGGGTTAGAGGAGTCATTTTACATGGGTTTCTAGCCCTAATTTCCTTTTATAAAAGCCATAGCCATGCTTCCTTGTTGAGAGAGTTCAAAGAACAGTAGATAGGTTTAATTTCGTGCATTTTGTAGTTTATCTCAGTAGCTTTTGTTCTTAGACACTTTCTCTTTGTAAAGCTTTTCTTTTATTTTCATGTTTGTTCTTCATTTTCTTGTAGTGTTCTTAGTCATGGAAGGCTAATAACCTCAACTAAGGTTGAGGATGAAACCTTTCCTTGATGACACTCACACTCTTGTTATACTACTTGCACATTTAATGATATATCATATTTGTTATTCAAGTTCCATTCATTTAATACTTTATCTTTTGCAATGAATGTGGTTGGTGGTAGATATAGGACATTTAATGTGTTTCAACCGATGGATACATTGTTTTATCAGTTTGAATGATGATATCCATTGTGATTTGTTCACTGAATGGATACATTGGATGATTTGATTTCAAATGGGTACTCTTTGTGATTTATCTTTGAGTTGGATTCATTAATGGTTCTAGAGTTTGTGGTTAAGAAATTTGAATGACATCCAAAGCTTAATGTTCTTTGGGTGCTCAAGTGGTGTAACGCCCCGAATTTGAGCATGCAAATTCGTAAGCAGAAACCTCCGGTTTCCACGTGACATTACTACATCAGAGATAAACTCTCGCAGCGGAATATATATTTTTTTTCTTCTAAAGCCTTAGGAATTGATAGCATAACACATTTAGAGCTGACTGAAATACCTCGGTACATTTATTAAAAGTTACTTATGTTTATCTTTACATGTCATATGCACACTAGGTGCATCAAAATTAGTGCCACAAACAGCACATAAGCTTATAACATAAAACATGCTAAACATGACACCGTTATACATATTTACATGCCATGAAACAAAACATAAGCACAACTAGTAATTTCTAAACTAGCACATAATCGCTCGTTGAGTGGTTTCAAAAACCATCAAAACTGGCATATGGGTCCATGCCTTCATTCTCCAGATCTGCATCAGTAACTATGCAAATATGGCGTTATCATATTTGCATAGACAAACAAGTGAGTCATCTATTTTCATATCTACGTTACCATCAATCTAATAACAGTTCATATAGAATGCAAATGTAAGGGTTGTATGAATATACATCGTAGTAACTATTTAGTTTGTGTTTTAGGATCATCTTACTTCAGACCTCTCGTTCTAGGTTATCTGAACCCGTTCACGTCCTTTGCCTCACACTTAAAGTCTTACCTGTTTGTACTGGAATCCTACTGGTCTCAGCATTAGTTATATATTAGGCCTTCGGATACCCCTGGGTCACTCTGAACCCCCTGGATCCACTGACTAGCCTTCCTTCCCCTTGCTACTACATCAGCTTGTTGATAGCTATCTCATCAGCCGTTATATTAATTGGACACAACATGCAATGCATGAACAACCACATGCAATAAACACACACCACACAGTCCTAATGAAATATAGAATCATTCCTCAGTAAGTACATCCATACTTACACTCTTCCCCGTGTAGTCCTTAGACTTCTTTTCTGTATAAAAATCCATCCATACAATAATATACAAATCAATTATCTATCAAACAAATCATTGTTTATAGACCCTCATCTCTTTATATTTATTATTATCCATCACTTTATTATATTTGAGACGATCACTTACGATAATTGTAAAACCTTGGTTCATAATTTGATGATGAGGATATATGACCAATACCACCAAATATGAACTTGAAGGATTAAAATATATCATAAGGACAATAAGAGTAAATACGATCAATTCATGAAGGTCATAAGATCAGTCATGAGGACAATGAAATTTAAATACGAAATATAAACACGATCAACTCATGAAAGTCATAAGATCAGTCATGAGGACAATGAAATATAAGTACAAAATATAAATACAATCAACTCATGAAAGTCATAAGATCAGTCATGAGGACAATAAATTTTAAATACGCAATATAAATACGATCAACTCATGAAAGTCATAAGATCAGTCATGAGGACAATGAAATTTAAATACGAAATATAAATACGATCAACTCATGAAAGTCATAAGATCAGTCATGAGGACAATGAAATTTAAATACGAAATATAAATACAATCAACTCATGAAAGTCATAAGATTAGTCATGAGGACAATTAAATGTAAAAGCAGTTTATATTACCCTTTACTTTAATTCTTTTATCTCTTAAGCTTATTGGGTCTTTTAAACAATTCATAAAAAAGTAATGAAATCAAATAGTAAGGAAGAAGTGTCAAGATTTACTTACCAATTTGATTTGGAGAGAAAAATAACTTCAAGAACACTGAAGTGGTTGTGTGGTAGAAGGAGAGAAAAAGGGAGAGAAAACCAAAGCACAAAGCTTTCAAGGAAGTTGTCTAGGATTTGTGTGGAAAACAAGGAGCCTTGCATGCTTATTTATAGGAGGAAGGTAGGGGTATTTAGGTCCAAAATGTAATAAAAGAATTAGCTTATTGGATAATGTCTTGTAAATTTGGAATTTAGAATTTTCGTCCAACTAGAGGGCAGCCTACTCCGAGAATTATTTCAATGGTCAAACCTACTCCGATTGACGTGAAAGTTTGAGGGTAGATAGAGGACTTCATGACAAACATTTTCTCTTTTTGGTTCGTCTCATTTTCAGTTCATTTTGACGTAGTTTTGGTCAAGTCAAAGTTTCTGTCTATAAAGCCAAAATATCTTTTATCCACTTTCTGCGTTCATACTTGCTTTATTGATTTTTTCTCCTTTTCATGATTACTTTTGAGATATCCTATCCTTTCATCATTACTCTTGTTTTTTATACCTAAATGTTTCTAGAAGCATGGAGATATTTTTCTTGACAGTTTTTCGTTTAATATCGACAGTTGGGTTATTTAGGCTCGGGTCAAAAAGTCAACTGGTGAACTTTTTTACTAAATTTTGCCATATGATAGATCTTTCTTTTGTAAGCACAATGGTTTTTGAATTATCTAAATCTGAGTTCGTTTGACCTATTTTCGGTTCAATCAAAGTTTAAAGCTTAAATGTAACTTTAAAGTTTTTAAGGGTTTTTAGGTTTTGATCTCTTAATTTTTTGAAACAACTTTAGGTTTGCTTATAAAAACATGTGGATATTGTCTCCTCAACAATATTAATGATTTCTTAAGTACTTGAAATTACTGGGCGTTACAAGTGGGAACCAAGAATTTGAGTTGTTGGATTTGGTTTGGTAGATTCCTTAGCCTTAGTTCCTTTTTATTTGCATATTTCACTTCATCTCTTTGCTAAGTGCTTTTGTTCTTATTCAACCGTCAAACCTTTGGAACTAGGTTAAAATGAGGTTGATTAAACAAGACACTGATTTTTAACCATTTCCCTGTGGGATCGACCTCGCACTTGCAAAACGCTATATTGCAAACGATTCATGCACTTGTGAGTACTCATTAAAACTCACAACAAGTTTTTGGCGCCGTTGCCGGGGAAATCGGTTCAAAAAAAAAATGGTTTTTGTTTGATTGATTTTATTTTTCTACTAGTTAGATAGATTTTTGTTTCATTTTTCTGTTGTTTAGCTTCTGTTCTATATTCTAAGTTCTTTCTTTGTTTCTCCTGGATCTGTTCTGCAGCTTCTGCAACTTACTGGGTGCCCTGAAGAATCGATCGATCAAGTTAGCATCTGCCTAATATAAAGTCGATCGATCGAAAAGATATTCGATCGATCGAATTTCGATCGACCGAAATAGACTTCGATCGAACGAATTTCCTGCACAGCAGCAGCTCGGAACAAGGTGAGTATTTCTCTTCCAGTACTTCTTTTAGTCCATTTTGTTCATTTTTGTTCATAATTTGTTTCTGCTTGATAATATTTTGCTGTTTGTTTTATCTTTCTTTTAGTTCATTATAATTTAGTTCAAATTTTGTGTAGTTTGTGATTCATATTACCCTTAATTTGTTTTGTTTTGTTTTAACAAAAAAAAAAAAAAAAAGAATTTCTATTCTGTTTTTGTTCCTGTTTCTGTTCCTGCAACATTTCAAAGATTCAATCGATCTACTACAATTTCGATCGATCGACTTTATATTCGATCGATCGACCTCAACTCAGAAGGCAGCTCCTGGATAAGATCAGTATCAGAAATTTTTACCAAAAATTCTTTTTGGTCCCAATTTGTAAGTATTCTTATTTTTACTTTTCCTGCTATCTTTGTGTAAATTGTATGCATGTTTGTTAGTCTTTACCTTTTATCTTAGTTGTGTTATTTTTCTTTTGATTTAAAAAAAAACATTTTTTGCTAGTGTGGGTCTACTTAGCTATCTAAGGGCAATGACAAGGTGAATTCTGGCAAGGAAAGGTCTTGGGATTTAAGTGTGTCCATTGTGACCCCCCTCACCTACCTGGGAACTAACCTAGATTGTACCTTGGAGAATTTTGTCCCCCATTTGCAATTTCTTCTCTTTTATTTTGTTTGTCTTTTTGGTTAAAATAATTGTTTGTACGTTGGTGTATGCTTGGTAGAAGATCTTTGAATCTAGACTTGACATCTTTAGATCCCGAGATTGAAAAAACTCTTAGGAGAAGGCTTAGAAATTCTGTTAGATGGGAGATAACATGCATACGGGTGAGAATGAGACGAATCGGGGAGAAAACATCGATCATACTAGGACACTTAGGGATTTGTTTGCACCCGTTGCAACAAATTCTCCTTCATGTATAGTGTTACCCCCAACCAATGCCACTCACTTTGACCTCAAGCCTCATGTCATCCAACTCCTACCCGCATTCCATGGCTTGGACCTTGAAAATCCTTATAGCCATGTGAAGAAATTCAAAGACATCTGTGCCACCTTCAAATTTCAAAATTTTTCTGAAGAGTCTGTGCATCTTAGGCTATTTCCTTTCTCACTCCATGATAGAGCCAAGGCATGGTTGTATTCAAACATGCCTGGCTCCATCACTTCTTGGGAGAACTTGCTAAACAAGTTCTACAACAAATTCTTCCCCATGTCCAAAGTCAATGAGTGTAGGAAGGAGATAAGCTCATTTACTAAAGAAGAAGATGAGAAATTTTCTGAGAGTTGGGAGAGATTTCAAGATATGTTGGCTAAGTGCCCTCCACATGGATACAAGAAGTGGAGACTCGTGCAATTTTTCTATCAAGGATTAACTCAATCCAACCGTAGCATGATCGAGTCGATGAACGGAGGCGCATTTCTGAGTTTGACGGGAGAGAAGGCGTATAGGACCTTAGATCAGTTATCCGACAATTCCCAACAGTGGGATTTTTCAAGCTGTCGAGATAAAGCTGCTCGCATTCAGAATAAGGGAGGCATCTACGAGGTTAAGGAGGATGTAGAATTAAAAATGAAGATAGATGCCCTTACCAAAAAGGTCGAAGCCCTAGTTGTTAGCAAATCCATGAATGCTGGCAATCCATTCCATGCTGACTGCTGTTCCATCTGTGCTAGTCCCATGCACTTAGCACAGACTTGCCCATCATTGCTGGCTTTTGTCGAGTCACCAATGGAGCAAGTGAACGCTTTCAACGATTATCGGAAACAATCCAATGGACCTTTCTCCGAATCATACAATCCAGGGTGGCAGAACCACCCTAACTTTTCTTGGAAGCAGAACCAGCCTATGACTCAAGGGGGAGTTCCTCACCAATCCTACACTCAATACCCCCCTGGATTTCATCAGCCGGTTCACCAGCAGAGTCGTCCTACCCAGCTAGCACCATCATACTAAACCCCTACTCAAGCCCCTGCCTCTTCTTCACAATCCACTCTGGAAGACACTCGTAAGGCCTTCATTCAGCTTACGGGGCAATCCATCAATGATGTGAAGAATGCTACCATGGTGAACACTCAAGCTATTGCCAAGATGGAGACCCAGATCGGGCAAATTGCTAGTCACCTGGGGGAGAGATAGAAGGGAAAGCTCCCTAGTCAGCCTGTGCCAATCCAAAGTTGCAGTTCCATGAGGGAACTTCATCAAATGCAGTGCATGTGTAACGATCCACCCCCAATGACACAATACTGTCCGCTTTTGGCTCCCCATATCAGACTTCCCAGGAGGTCACCCATCCTGGGATTGCTCTCGCAGCGGCTCGCTTAACTGCGGAGTTCCGATAGGTTCATTGCCATCACGACTTTAAAACGCGTTGTGTCATATAGGGTGCATTTATACATATAAGCACATCCTCATTCCCAGGCGATGTGGGACGTCACAGCATGGGCTGGAGCATGTGCAAGCCGTTGTCACACTGAGGTCAGGGAAACAAGTAGACAACCAAGTGGTTCACCTTGAGGAGAACCCTGCTGCACAAGAAGGACATGGAAGCAGGAGCGTAGAGAAGAGAGATGCCGAGTCATCTACATTAGCTCTGACCATAGAGACTCCTCCTAGGTCGTTTATACCTAAGGCGCCTTACCCTGATAGACTTCTTGCGCCCAAGAAAGGAGAAAAGTTCGAGGACATTTTGGAGGTGTTCAAACAAGTGCAGATCAACATCCCGTTCTTGGATGCCATCCAGCAAGTGCCGTCTTACGCTAAGTTCTTAAAGGACTTGATCACCATCAAGCGGAAAACCAATGTCCCGAAAAAAGTTTGTTTGACCGAGCAAGTCAGCTCAATCCTCCAATGTAGGCTGCCTATCAAGTACAAGGACCCTGGATGTCCTACTATCTCTTGCACGATAGGAGTCAGCCACATTGAGAAGGCTCTGCTTGACCTTGGAGCCAGTGTCAATCTCCTCTCCTATTCAGTTTACTTGCAATTAGGGTTAGGAGAATTGAAGTCCACCTCCATGACACTGCAGTTGGCTGACCAGTCAGTTAAGATACCACGGGGAATAGTGGAGGATGTTTTGATTAAGGTGGACAAGTTTTATTTCCTCGTGGATTTTATAATGCTAGATACTGAGCCGATACAGAACGTTTGAGTTCAAATACCGGTGATCCTTGGACGACCATTCTTAGCTACGGCTAACGCCCTGATCAACTGTAGGACGGGGGTAATGAAGATCTCTTTCGGCAATATGACAGTGGAGCTGAACATCTTTGACATCAGCAAGAGGCCGAGGGAATGCGATGAGATCGGAAGTGCCTGCTTGATTGAGGAGATCATAGAGGAAGAATCAAGCAACAAAGACCCCCTGGAGGCATGCTTTGCTCAGTTCGGAGAGGATTTGGACTTGGATGAGTTACTTGAGCAAGAAAATGCCATTTTAGAGTTTGCTCCTCTGGAGAGCAAGGAAGAAGAGGAGGCAACAGTACCTGAGCCTCCTAAGAAGGAACTTAAGCCCCTGTCGGACAATCTTAAGTATAAGTTCCTAGGTCTAGCCGAGACTTTGCCTGTAATCATAGCTTTGGATCTACATGCTGCTCAGGAGGAGAAATTGTTAGACGTTTTGAGAGAGCATAAGGAAGCCATAGGCTGGACCATAGAAGATATTAAGGGAATCAACCCTTCGGTGGTTATGCACAAGATACATCTGGAGGAAAACACCAAACCATCGAGGGAGCCACAGAGAAGGCTCAACCCGACCATGCAGGAAGTCGTCAGAGGAGAAGTAATCAAGTTGTTGGATGCTGGCATCGTCTACCCAATCTCTGACAGCAAATGGGTGAGCCCCATTCATGTCGTGCCTAAGCGAACTGGAGTAACGGTCGTGCAGAACAAGGAAGGAGAGTTGGTCCCAACTCGAGTACAATCTGGATGGAGAGTCTGCATCGACTACCGCAAGCTAAACACCGCCACCAGGAAAGATCACTTTCCTCTTCCTTTCATTGATCAAATGGTGGAGCGATTGGCCGGGCATGAGTATTACTGCTTTTTGGATCATTATTCTGGATATAACCAGGTCCCTGTGGACCCTGAAGATCAAGAGAAGACGACCTTCACTTGTCTGTTCGGGACGTTCACCTACCGATGCATGCCTTTTGGGCTATGCAATGCACCCGCTACTTTTCAGCAGTGCATAATCAGCATTTTTTCTGACATGGTGGAGCGTTTCCTGGAGGTATTTATGGACGACTTCTCAGTCTTCGGTTCATCTTTTGAGGAGTGTTTGCATCACCTCACGTTAGTCTTAGTGAGGTGCAAAGAGAAGAACCTGGTGCTCAATTGGGAGAAGTGCCATTTTATGGTACAACAAGGAATTGTGCTCGAGCATGTCATCTCTCGTCGGGGGATAGAGGTAGACAAGGCTAAGGTAGATCTGATATCCAACCTTCCGCCCCCACGAACGGTGAAAGAGGTTCGCTCTTTTCTGGGCCATGCAGGATTTTATCAGCGATTCATCCAGGACTTCAACAAGATCGCCCGGCCCCTGTGCAAATTATTGGTGAAGGAGGCCCCTTTTATTTTTGATGAAGATTGCAAGAAGGCATTTGGGGCCTTGAAGGCAATTCTGACGTCCACACCCATCATTCGGCCCCCGAGCTGGGGTACACCTTTCGAGATCATGAGTGACGCGTCCGATTATGCCGTTGGAGCTGTGTTGGGGCAGCGCATTGACAGACTCCCCCACGTCATTTATTATGCAAGTTGAACTCTGAACGACGCCCAGCTGAATTATTCGACCACTGAGAAGAAGCTGCTGGCAGTCGTATTTGCTCTGGATAAGTTTCGATCCTACCTACTAGGATCGAAAGTCATCATCTACTCGGATCACGCGGCATTGAAGTATCTTTTCTACAAAAAGGATGCTAAATCTCGCCTCATTCGGTGGATTTTGCTCTTACAAGAGTTCGACATTAAGATTCGGGATAAGAAAGGGTTTCAAAAATGTGGTGGCCGATCATCTCTCGAGGATTACCGTGGATTTCACGGAAGAAGCCGTCCCCATCTCTGAGACCTTCCCCGATGAGCAGTTGATGCATATTGCTCATGCTCACTCACCATGGTTTGCTGACATAGTGAACTATCTTGTCACCGGTCAAATGCCTTTGCATTGGGGGCGGCAAGATAAGTCCAAATTCATGTCTGTGGTGAAGAATTTTTTCTGGGACGATCCTTACTTGTTCAAGTATTGTCCCGATCAGATCATTAGGAGATGCATTCCCGAGCCTAACAAATCCAGTGTCATCTCCTTCTGTCATGATCATGCCTGTGGAGGCCACTTCAGTGCAAAGAAGACCGCTGCAAAGATTTTGCAGTGCGGTTTTTACTGGCCGACCATCTTTCAAGACCCTCACACTTATTGTGTTTCATGCGAGAGTTGTCAGAAGCTAGGGGGTATTTCAAGCCGAAATATGATGCCCCTCAACCCGATTCTTATTGTTGAGATCTTTGATGTTTGGGGCATTGATTTCATGGGACCTTTCCCAACCTCCTTCGGCTATCTATACATACTTGTTGCGGTGGACTACGTGTCCGAATGGGTAGAGGCCGCTGCATGCAAGACCAACGACCACAAAGTTGTGGTCCAGTTTTTAAAGGACACTATATTTGCTCGTTTTGGTACTCCTCGAGCAATTATTAGTGACGGTGGAAATCATTTTTGCAACCGGGTCTTCGAGCAGCTGATGAAGAAGTATTGCATCACGCACAAGGTTGACACTCCCTATCACCCTCAGACGAGTGGACAAGTGGAGGTTTCAAACAAAGAGATCAAGATGAATTTAGAGAAGACGGTGAACCCGTCAAGGAAAGATTGGTCTCTCCGGTTGAACGATGCATTATGGGCGTACCAGACAGCTTTCAAGACACCGATTGGCATGTCACCTTACCGTATAGTGTACGGGAAAGCATGCCATCTACCTATGGAGTTGGAGCACAGAGCCTACTGGGCCATTAAGCAGCTGAATTTCGATCTCACAAAGGCTGGCTCACAGAGGAAGCCCCAACTCAATGAATTGGAATAGCTGAGGAACGATGTTTATGATTGTGCTAGGATGTACAAAGCACGGATGAAGAAGGTTCACAACCAGAACATATTGAGGTGATTTTTTGAGCCCGGTCAAAAAGTCCTTCTTTACAATCACGTTTGCATCTGTTTCCAGGGAAGCTCCGATCTCGATGGACAGGCCTTTTCATAGTTCGATCAGTGTCTTCTTATGGGGTCATTGAGATTGAGGATCCAAAAAATGGCAGCACATTCAAGGTGAACAAGCAATGACTGAAGTCATTTTTGGAGTTACAGAGCTCGGAGGTTGAGACGACCCTTTTAGAGGATCCGAGTTACTTGGAGTGATTGTCGTCAGGATGGAAAGTCTGGCTGAAGACTGAAAACTTAGCGCTTGTGGGAGGCAACCCTCATCATTTTTCCTTATCATTTGATTTTATTTCTTGTGTTTTAGTTGTGATTTTCAGGATAGTGTCTGCCTTTCAAGTTTGGGGGAGCGCTTCTCTTGCAGTGTGCCCAACTTGCATCACCATTTCGGTATTGTATCTCAAGCCACATTGGGGACAATGTGCCATTCTAGTTTGGGGGTGGGGTAGACATTTCTGTCTGTTTTCATTTAATGTTTGCTTTGTTAATACTTGCTAAAAAAAAAAAAAAACAAAAAATATATACCTTATTGTTAGTTGAGTATGGTTACATCTTACTATGGTTTGTATCTCATTGGTTTGTTTAACATGTTGAATTTTGCATATCATTAAAATCTGAGATCTTTTGACTCATCTTTGGATTAGAGAGACTTGACATGTTTAAATTGTTTATCACAAGCACATTAGCATTGTTTCTGTGGGGTATGAGATTTGAATTAAAAATTATGTGTCTTGAGATTTGTAAGATGACTTGTTGATGAAACCTTGGCTTATTGTTATATATATATATATATATATATATATATATATATATATATATATATATATATATATATATATATATATATATATATATATATATATATTAAAAAAAAAATCTGCTTAGAATAATATTACTAATTTGATTTCTCATTGAGTAACCGGGCCCCTTGCCTCATTAAGCATTGGGTGTTCGCAGAAAAAGATAAGAATTTCAACTTGGATGTTTGTTTGGCTAGTTTGACTTTGTAGCCTTTTTGACTTAAGTAATTAAGCCCTTAGGGATGTTTTTACATCTAGTGCCCTAAAACCATCTGGTTTGGGAGTCACTGGCCCAACACTCGTTACATGAGTCAATTAGAAAGCTTAATGGAGTCAAGCATTGCAGAGCCGACACAAAAATAATAAATAAATAATAATAAATGTAAGTTAAGCCTTGGTTATTTTTATCTGATGGAAGTCCTGCGAATTTTTGGATATATGTGCTTTGAGGAAAATCGAAACCCCATGACTCTATGTTATTCACACCTTACACTTTTGAACATGTGTTGTCTCAATTTTCCATCTATGAGTTGATCGATTTTTTATAACATGATAATATGATATTCATTTTGTTAAATATACTCATGATGTGTGAACCATGTATTTGAATGATGATTTTTGCTCAATTAATAATTTAGTACTTCTATGTTTGTGGGTATCATTTTTGACAAACCCTCACGAGACTTCACTCGTCCACCAGGGAGTCCTAGAGGTTTAAAAGGCTTGTTGCATATGCTAAATGCAATCGTTTCTCCCACGAAAGAGGATTTATGTTTCATGCTTTGATTTAGTTTTTCATTTTGTTTTGCTAAGGGACTAGCAAAATGTAAGTTTGGGGGTATTTGATGAGTGCCAAATATTGTGTATTTGGACCCCTTGATTTACATTAGTTAGACTTTTAGTCTTGTTATTTTCTGATGCTTTGGTTAGTTTTTGTGTTTTTTATGTTTTGTAGGTCAATAAGTGAGGAATGGCAAAATTCATGTGGAATTGCTTGGAAAATTCGGAAGTTCTAAAGAACTCGATCGATCGAACTTAAATTCGATCGATCGAATTTTGCCCAAAGTCGATCGATCGAAATTTCCTAGAATTTACTTTTGCAGAAGCGCGCCAGAACACCCAATCAGGAGCTTCTCCATGACAAAAAGCAGTTCTCCCTCTGATTTTCGCAGCAAAACACGCTGGTTTCGTGACCTTGGTTGTCTCTAGTAAGAGAGGAATCCTAGAGGGGGTTAGAGGAGTCATTTTACATGGGTTTCTAGCCCTAATTTCCTTCTATAAAAGCCATAGCCATGCCTCCTTGTTGAAAGAGTTCAGAGAACAGTAGATAGGTTTAATTTCGTGCATTTTGTAGTTTATCTTAGTAGCTTTTGTTCTTAGACACTTTCTCTTTGTAAAGCTTTTCTTTTATTTTCATGTTTGTTCTTCATTTTCTTATGGTGTTCTTAGTCATGGAAGGCTAGTAACCTCAACTAAGGTTGAGGATGAAACGTTTCCATTGATGACACTCATACTCTTGTTATATTACTTGAACATTTAATGATATATCATATTTGTTGTTCAAGTTCCATTTATTTAATGCTTTATCTTTTGCAATGAATGTGGTTGGTGGTAGATATAGGACATTTAATGTGTTTCAACCGATGGATACATTGTTTTATCGGTTTGAATGATAATATCCATTGTGATTTGTTCACTGAATGGATACATTAGATGATCGATTTGATTTCAAATGGGTACTCTTTGTGATTTATCTTTGAGTTGGATTCATTTAATGGTTCTAGAGTTTGTGGTTAAGAAATTTGAATGACATCCAAAGCTTAATGTTCTTTGGGTGCTCAAGTGGGAACCAAGAGTGTGAGTTGTTGGATTTGGTTTGGTAGATTCCTTAGCCTTAGTTCCTTTTTATTTGCATATTTCACTTCATCTCTTTGCTAAGTGCTTTTGTTCTTGTTCAATCGTCAAACCTTTGGAACTAGGTTAAAATGAGGTTGATTAAACAAGACACTGATTTTTAACCATTTCCCTGTGGGATCGACCTCGCACTTGTAAAACGCTATATTACAAACGATTCGTGCACTTGCGAGTACATTAAAATTTTCACAAAAGTTGTGCAGATAACCCAAAGTCTAGCGACGCAAAACATGGAGATGCATTGCGACATTGATGGTGGCGATTCTGAATTCAATTTCGAGAATCCGTATCACAATCCTGTTATGGTTTGGGAACAACTTGTTCAGGATGAGTGGCAGGGAAACTTAGGATTCATAGTTGAGGTTCTATAATTTTCTGGCACTCTCACCGCCTTGATTATTGTTAGTAAGACTCAAACCCATCTACCAAATCTATTTCATGTAGAAGAGGAAGCAAAGATGAATTATTGAGGAAGATTTTTCTATAGATTGGGCCTCTCCACCAATATATGACATCTATCCTGATGAAGAGGATCTATTAAATGAGGTAAATTTATTTCTTGATACCATAAATTTTTTTGAAGAGAATGATGTCTACCGTATGTTTGATGAAAGTCCAAATAATGAAATATCTCAATGGAGTCTTGAGAAAATTAATTAGGTTGATTTTCTTGGGATTGAAGATTTTTTGTCAAATTTTCCTAAACAAAATCTTGATGTTGATGTTGGTTTTGGTTTTGGCATGTTGGAGGAAAATTTGATTTTTTGTGATCAAGAAAGAATTGATCATCTTTAGAAAATTTTTACAGAGAGTGAATTTATGACAATCAATTAAGAGCTTGTGAAAAATATTGTCTCAAGATGGTGCGAGAAAATTCATATCGATTATTCAGAATCAAGTTGTGATGGGTTGCACTCTGTTTCTTCCGGCATCAAGTTATCAAGCACGGGATGGAACGAATTGATTGGATATTTGGAAAATCGAGGCAAAGACCACGTGAACTTGAGGGCAAGCTTTTCCCAACCCATGGAGACTGATGCATTAGAAGACCAAGATTTGTATTGGTTTATTTTATTTATGCATGTGTTTTATTTTCCCTTTTCAATAAGATAATTGTAGGGATTGAAAGTCACTTTTTGAACTTTTGAGGCTAAAACACAAAAGTGGTCATACTTCAGGGGGAAAAACTGTATTTTTCTCTGGGGGAATTTTTGGGAGTTTTGGTGGCTAAAAGTCACGTGCAACACACGTGACTGCCATTCTTTCCAAAAAGACAAAAACTTAACGGAAGGGGTAAGTTTTCACAATTTGGTAGTTTGTAAGGGTCGAATGTCACTTTTTGAACTTTAACGGCTAAAACACAAAATTGGTCAAACTTTAAGGGGTAAAGTGTATTTTTCAAAAAAAAAAAACTAAAAATAAAAAAAAAAAAAAAAAAAAAAATACACAATTCCATGCTAGCTCTTTATGCCTAAACTTGAAAACTCAGTTTCAAGGATAGCAAAACTTTATGAAATTGGTCTTGTAAAATCTTGCTTTCTTGTTATCAATATGTTGTAATAAGGCTATAACATATTCCATAATCAAACCATAAAAAAACTTTGATTATAATACAAAACAAAATTTTACAAGTTAAACATGCTGCAGGAATTCTGAATTCTAGATCCATCGATGAATGGTAACGGGACCATAACTCTTTTGATAAAAATTGAAACACTGATCTGATTGTTTCCTCGCATCAACCATGATTTTTACGTGCGAAAACAATTTCCCAAATATTTTTAGGACTTGTCTAGAGGATCAGAAAAAATCAGATTCCAAGCAGCCCTTGGCCTCTTGCTGTAAAATTACAGCAATACTGTTTTGAATGCAAAATTTATTTAAAATGGTAAACAACCTTGAAAAGACTAGAAATCTTCCAGTACAGGTGCTGACATGTTAAAGAACAAGTTTTGGGTCTTGAAACAAATTTTGAGTTGCTGGAAGTGTTCGGAACAAACCCAAGTAGTAGCAATAAAAAAACAGAAAAACATAGTTTTCTATAAGTTACTTTATTCACCAAAACCAAAATCGAACTTTAAGAAGAACATGTGAAGAATTATGCTATTTTAAAATAAACTGCAAAAGCAGAAAACACTTACTTGGTGTTTCGTCCTTCTCACAAATTACTAAATATAACCTTGAGTGTAGGCTCTCATCTTAGTCCTCACAATACTTTTTCTTATTCTTGAAAATACTTCAAGAATATTAAGTTTTTTGTAAAAACTAAAGAACTAGAGTGAATTGATAAATTGTGAGAATTACATAGCTATCTATTTATAGGCTTAGAAAATTAAGAGAAACATAGTTCCAACCCATGGGACTAAGAGTACAGTTTTAATACATGTGTGACTAGGACTAGCAGCAGGAGTAGGAAAAATAGAATCCTAATACTATTAGGATTCGGCCACAGGTAATCCCCTTGGACCACACTGTTAGTTTTTTATTGGCTGCATTCTGTTCACAAAATCACTATTATGTAATGTTGCTACTTTCACAGGGATGCCATATATTTCATAGTCTTCAGATATTCAGAGTTTATTTCTTTGTGAAAAGAGCCGTATTATAACAAGTTGCAAGTGTCACAAGCTTCATGAAGGCTATTTCAGTGTTCAAGGAAGATTCTGTGTAGATTCCAACTCAAAAAAGTCGGATCCCAAGCAACCGTTTGGACGATGTGTGATCTCGTCCGGACGCTCTTCAGTTAGCAACATCCGTCCAGACGTCGAGAACTTTCCGTCCGGACGCCCCACAATGTCTTACAGATAAACATTGAAGACGTCCGGACATTAGAGCAACACCGTCCGGACGCTCGGTCAATCAGTATTCAACAAGAAGTATGTTCTCAGAAGTCGACAATGTTTGGGAAGTTTCTGCAATCCGTTCAAACGACAAGGCAACACGTCCGGATGATGTCTAGTCTCTGCAAGCTGTCCGGACAACTCGACGACACGTCTAGACAATATCTAGTAATTCAGATAACTCCAGATTTCCGTTCGAACGCTGAAAGGATTTAAGCGAAGACCGTCTGGACGCTCGGTTAAGCCGTCCGAACGCAAACCTGATAAAGATAGAATTGCGCTGTTTCTGAAGGATATTGCAGAAATCCGTCCGGACGCTCGACACACAGAGTCCGAATCTTAGCAGTTTTTGAGGTCTCTTGAAGCCTATAAATAGGGGGCTCTAGGTCTGTGTTTTGTACAGAATTCGGTGGTGAATTCCATAGTGCTTTGAGAGAGTGTTTAGGGAGAATCGAAGATCCGCTAGCTCTCAAGCCGTTGCCGGTGTGTGCTTAGTTGTTCGTGTGAAGTCTATCTTAGGGGCCGGCCCTAAGGTAAAGGAATCCATCAAAAACCACTTCAGATGGAAGATTTGGTTGGGAAACGTTCGTGTTGGGTTACACGTCAGAGTTAAAAGCATGACTACTGTATAGGGTTATGTGAGTACGAGTGTCTTATAACTAGCTTTGTTTTTGGATAGTGGATTTCATGGGTTTGACTGCCTCGGAGTGGTTTTTTTCTCTTCATAGAGTTTCTGCTTCGTAGCAAATATCTTATCTCATTTAAATTCCGCATTTAAGATATTTTTTTTGCACATAAACACACACAATTTGTTTAAACTAGAAGTCAATAAATTATTTTCACACACAATCATGGGGAGAAATAAAACTAGTTTAAATAAGCTTGTAACCCAATTATCTCTGTAACTTTCACTAGGCTCCTATTTAATTACATTTAGTTCCACTAAAGAAAAGTAATTACACTCCAGTATTTTTTTTAAAAAAATTAATTAATCCCTTAGACATTCTTAATATTAACATTTGATTCTTTCATGAAATCTTGCTTAGCAGAATTAAAGTCAAAGACATTGTTACTTTAATTCTCTACCTCTTTATCTTTGAATCACTGATTTATTTATTATTTTTGTACTTGTGAAAACCTTACCACCATGTACATAGTATTTTGATATTCCTTACCAAAGATCCATGGTCAGGGACTACGAATAATTCAATCCATAAAATTTATCTCAATGAGAAATTTCTTATGATTTGAATAAAGGACTTGGAATATTCCTTCTTAAGAAAAGCTTTCTCACAATGTTACATGTGATCAACTAAAGCACCGAAATTTTTTACGGTAGTAAAAGTCTTACTCCTAAATGCATCAAATTGACCTCCACTTAACAATTGAGTTTACAATCCTCTCATGATTTAGAATCAATATCATAAGAAGTCTTGGGAGTTATAGTCATTCCTATTGACAGTATTGTTTAGGAAAAACAATTCACATGGTCCATTCAATTCAATACACCTGCACATCAATGAGAAGCCTCCAACTTAGCTTGATCAAGATGGATGTGTCACAGTCTTAGCTTCGCAAATAGAATGCCCAATTCCATTACCAAATGTTAACAACTAAATATTTATGACTACAAGATTTATGGAATAAGACATTGTGTGAGAACCCTATTACTCACACTATAGACCGTATTCAATATAATTGAAGGAACTTCTCATTGATAAGACTTCATTGGTAATTGATGTGTAAATGTTACTTGCAAGCGCATGAGTCGTATGTAGTATAGTGTATGCATGTGCGAGATCGTATCCATAGGAAAGTGTGTGCAAAAAAAAAAAAAAATCAATTTCTATTTAGATTAATTCTATTTTAACCTAGAGCCACGTTTTGGATTTTTCCTTTTCTAGAACAAAGAAATAAAAATGAGTGAACAAACACAAAGAAGAAAAACACTAAGGTATCGGAATCTACCAAACCAAGTCAAACACCATACTCTTACATTCTATTCATAAATTCGATTCAAAGGAGCTTGATATTCAAGTTCTTAAACAAAGCGTAAAACCATTTGATGAATCCAAGTCAAAAACAAATCACACGATTATCCCTTAGAGTAGAAATCACCCATTGTATCTGTTTGTCAGACAAATCACAATGGATATCCCAATCTCAAAGAAATCAATCGATGTATCTCTTGGTTGAAACACAACAAATATCCACTTAAGAGATAAAATTCTCAATCTAAAAAAATAAATCAATAAATTGAAATAGAACTCGAATAAAATGATAAAATGACATTGCGCTCAAGCGACTATCTAGGTCGCTCGAGCAACATCGCGCTCAAGCACTTGAGTGCCTTCCAGGTGCTTGATTCTCCAAAGGTGCTACCACGTCAGCCCTAACACCCGTGCTTTGAATGCTCTAAAGACTTCTTCTCCTGCTTCTTTGTAAATCCCACAAAAATACTGCAATTTTACCTCGAAGTCCTGCAAAACACTGAAACACCAAAACTAACCAAGAAATCAGAAAATAACAAAGCTAAAGGTATAACAAATGCAAATTAAGGGGTCCAAATATACAATATTTGGCACTCATCAAATACCCCCAAACTAACATTTTGCTAGTCCCTTAGCAAAACAAAATGAAAAATAAAATCAAAGCAAGAAACATAAATCCGCTTTTGTGGGAGAGATGATTGCATTTAGTATATGCAACAAGCCTTTTAAACCCCTAGGACTCTCTAGTAGACGAGTGAAGTCTCATGACGATTTACCAGGAATGATATCCACAAACACTTAAAAGCACTATGTTGTTGTCAAAACAAAAACTTCCACACAAACACATGGTTCATATATCATGAGTAGGTTTAACAAGATGAACATCACAATCACATCAGACATCACAAATCATTTAACTTATAGCTGGAAAATTGAGACAATGCATGCTCCAATAAGTGCAAAGTGAGATTAACATAGACTCATGAAGTTTCAATTTTTCTCAAAGTTTGTGTACCCAAAATTCATAGGAATTTTATCAGATAAAAACAACCAAGGCTTAAATTAAAATGTGAAGATTTTTTTTTTTAATTTATTATTATTATTATTGTGTAGGTTGTGCAATGCTTGACTCTCACAAGCTTTCTAATTGATATTGTAACGAGTGTTGGGCTAGTGACTTCCAAACCAGATGGTTTTAGGGCACTAAATGTAAAAACATTCATAAGGACTTAATTACTCAAGTAAAAAAGGCTACGAAGCCAGACTAGCCATTCAATCAACCAAATTGAATTTTTCATCTTTTTACGCGAACACTCAATGATTAGTGAGGCAAGAGGCCCGGTTACTCAATGAGAACTCAAACTGATGAATTTTTATTTTTATTTTTTTTTTCATTTAAGCAAAGGTTTCATCAACAAATTATCCTACAAATTTTGTGATACACATTCCTCAATCCAAATCTCATACCTCACAGAACCAATGCTAATGTGCTTCTGAATTTCAATTAAAACAATTGAAGTCTCTCTAATTCAGCAGATGAGTCAACAGATTCAGATTTCTAATGGTATGCAATGTTCAGGATGGTAAACAAACAAATGATATGCAAACTATAATAAGAAGTAATCACGCTCAATCAACAACATAGCAAAGAATTTTTTTTTTTTTCTTTCTTTTTTGAATAATAAACTTAAAAAACTTAAAAAGAAAATGCAAGTAGGGTAAATAGAATTATCCAAGATGCAACTAGGTTAGTTCCTAAGAGAGTAAGGGGGATCACAAGGACACTCTTAAATCTTAAGACTTTCCAAGTTAAAACTTTCCTAGACATTTCATTATTGGATAGTGCTGTAAGCCCACACTAGCAATTTTTTTTAAAAAAAAAATTTACAAAAGCAATAAAAATAACAACAAAACAACAAAAATAACAGATAGAAACAAAAATGTCTACCCCACCCCCAAACTAAAATGACATATTGTCCCTAATATGACTAGAAATACAATACCAAATGGGTGACGCAAGTTGAGTGTAACGTAGCAGAATACTCCCCCAAACTTGAATGGCAGACACTTATCCTGAAAAACACAACAAAAGCAAAACAAACAATCAAGTGACAAGGAAAATAATGAGGGTTGCCTCCCACAAACGCTAAGTTTTCAGTCTTCACCCATACTTTTCACAATTGATGGTCATCACTCTGAATAACTGGGATCCTCCAACAAAGTCGTCTCAATCTCCAGTCTCATCAATTCCAAGAATGGTTTTAGCCTTTGTCCATTAACCTTGAAAGTTCTTTTGGATCCTCAATCTCAATGGCCCCATGAGGAAAAATTGATCGAACAATAAATGGGCATGTCCATCGAGATAGGAGCTTGCCTAGAAAAAGATGCAGACGTGAATTGTAAAGAAGGGCTTTCTGACCGAGTTCAAAAGATCGTCTCAAAATACTCTGTTCATGAGCCTTCTTCATCCGCTCCTTGTATAACTTCGCACAATCATATCCATCATTCCTCAGCTCCTCTAATTCATTGAGTTGTAGCTTCCTCTATGAGCCAACCTTCGTAAGATCAAAGTTTAGTTGCTTGATAGTCCAGTATGCTCTATGCTCCAATTCCACGGGCAGATGACATGCTTTGCCGTACACAAGACGACAAGGTGACATGCCAATTGGGGTCTTAAAAGATGTACAGTAAGCCCATAGTGCATCATTCAATCGTAGAGACCAATCTTTTCTTGAAGGGTTCACCGTCTTTTCCAACATTCTCTTGATTTCTCTATTAGATACTTCCACTTGTCCACTAGTCTGAGGGTGATATGGGGTTGCAACCTTGTGTGTGATGAAATATTTCTTCATCAACTGTTCAAAAATCTTGTTGCAAAAATGCTTACCTCCATCACTTATGATTGCTTGGGGAGTACCAAAACGAGCAAACATGCTGTCCTTCAAAAATTGGACCACTACTCTATGGTCATTGGTCTTGCATACAATAGCTTCCACCCATTTGGACTCATAGTCCACAGCAACAAGGATATATAGATAGTCAAAGGAGTTTGGGAAAGGTCCCATGAAATCAATGCCCCACACATCAAAAATCTCAACAATCAGAATGAGGTTGAGAGACATCATATTCCTTCTAGAAATACTCCCTAGCTTTTGGCAGCGCTCACAAGAGGTACAGTAGGTGTGAGAGTCATGGAACAAAGTAGGCCCAATAAAATTACACTGCAAAATCTTTGTAGCGGTTTTCTTTGCACTAAAGTGGTCTCCACATGCATGATCATGGCAAAAGGAGATGACATTAGATTGGTCATGCTCAGGGATACATCTCCTAATGATCTGATCAAGACAATACTTAAAAAGGTAAGGATCCCAGAAAAAAAAAAAAAAAAAAAAAAAAAAAAAAAAAACTTCACCATGGCCATAAACTTGGATTTATCTTGCCACCACCAATGCAAAGGCAAGTGACCAATGACAAGATAGTTCACTATATCAGCGAACCATGGTGAAGGAGTGTGAGCAATGTGCATCAATTGCTTATCGGAGAAGGTCTCAGATATGGAGATAACTTCCTCAGTGAATTCCCCAATCAATCTAGAGATGATCAACCACCACATTTTCAGAACCTTTCTTATCTTGAATCTCTATATCAAACTCTTGCAGCAGTAAGATCCACCGGATGAGGTGAGATTTAGCATCTTTCTTAGAGAGAAGATACTTCAATGCCGCGTGATCCGAGTAGATGATGACTTTGGATCCTAGCAAATATGATCAAAACTTATCCAAAGCAAAAATGACTGCCAACAACTCCTTCTCAGTGGTAGAGTAATTGAGTTGGGCATCGTTCAGACTCCTACTCGCATAGTAGATGATATGGGGGAGTTTATCAATACGCTGCCCCAAAACAGCTCCGACTGTATAATCTAAAGTGTCACACATAATCTCGAAAGGTGAACTCCAACTGGGTGGCTGAATAATGGGTGTGGACGTTAGAATCTTCTTCAAAGCCCCAAATGCCTTCTTGCAGTCTTCATCAAAAACAAATGGGGTCTCTTTTGCCAACAGCTTGCACAAAGGTCTAGTGATCGTGCTGAAATCCTGGATAAATCGCTTATAGAATCCTGCATGGCCTAGAAATGAACGAACCTCCTTCACTGTACATGGGGGTGGAAGATTGGAAACCAAATCTATCTTCGCTTTGTCAACCTCAATCCCATGACAAGAAATGGCGTGCCCAAGAACAATACATTGTTTCATCATAAAATGGCATCTCTCCCAATTAAGCACTAGGTTCTTCTCTTTACACCGCACTAAAACCAAAGTGAGGCAGTGCATACATTCCTCAAATGATGAACCGAAGACGGAGAAATCATCCATGAGTATCTCTAGGAAACATTCTACCATGTCCAAAAAAAATGCTAATTATGCATCATTGAAAAGTAGAGGGTGCATTGCATAACCCAAAGGGCATGCGGCTGTAGGCGAACGTCCCAAAAGGACAGGTGAAAGTTGTCTTCTCCTGATCTTCGAGGTCCATAGGGACCTGATTATATCCAGAATAACCATCCAAGAAAGAATAATAAGCATGCTTTGCCAAGTGCTCCACCATCTGATCAATGAAAGGAAGTGGGAAATGATCCTTCCTAGTGGCGGCATTCAACTTACGGTAATCTATACATACTCTCCATCCAGACTGAATACGAGTTGGCATCAACTTACCTTCCTTGTTCTCTACTACCGCCAATCCAACCCGCTTTTGCACAACATGAATAGGCCAAGCTCACCCATTTGCTATCAAAAATTAGATATATGATGCATGCATCCAATAACTTGATCACTTCAGTCCATACAACTTCTTGCATAGCTGTGTTGAGCCTTTTTTGTGGCTCCCTCGATGGTTTGGTGTCCTCCTCCAAATGTATCTTGTGCATAACCACTAAAGGTCTAATTCCGTGGATATCTTCAATGGTCTAGCCAATAGCCTCTTTGTGCTCTCTTAAAACATCCAGTAATTTCTCTTCTTGAGCATCAACTAAGTCTGAGGCTATAATCACTGGTAAAGATTCGGCTGGACCTAGGAACTTATACTTAAGACTGTCAGGTAAGGGCTAAAGTTCCTTCTTGGGAGGCTCGGGAACTACTACCTCATCTTCCTTGCTGCTCTCCAGAGGAGCAAACTCTAACATGACATCTACTTGCGCAAGTAGCTTGTCCAAGTCCAGATTTTCTCCGAATTGAGCAAAGAATGCTTCCAGGGGGTCCTCAATGCTTGCTTCATCAATAGTATCCTCAATGATCTCATCAATCAAGCATGCACTTCCAAACTCAGTATTCTCTAATGGTTGTTTGCTGATATCACTGTCATGTTGCCAAAAGAGATCTTCATGACCCCCGCTCTACAATTTATTAGGGCGTTAGCCGTAGCTAAGAATGGTCTCCCTAGAATTACCGGTATTTGAATCCCTACATTCTGGACCGATTCTGTGTCTAGTACTATAAAATTCACGTGAAAATAGAATTTATCAACCTTAATCAAGAAATCCTCGATGATTCTCCATGGTACCTTCACTGACTCATCAGCCAATTGAAGCGTCATAGAGGTAGGCCTCAATTCTCCCAACCCCAATTGCACGTAAATTGAATAAGGTAGGAGATTGACACTTGCTCCAAGATCTAGCAAAGCCTTCTCTATTTGGCTAACTCCTATCATGCAAGAAATGGTCGGACATCCAGGGTCCTTGTACTTAATGGGTAGCTTGCATTGAAGGATCGAACTGACTTGCTCGGTCAAACATACCTTCTTCAGGACATTGGTTCTTCTCTTGACTGTGTTCAAGTCCTTCAAAAACTTGACATAAGACGGCACCTGCTGGATGGCATCCAAAAATGTGATATTGATTTGGACTTGCTTGAATACCTTTAGAATGTCCTCAAACTTCCCTCCCTTCTTGGGCGCTAATAATTTATCAAGGTATGGCGCCTTAGGTACAAAAGACCTAGGAGGATCCTCAACTACAGGAGTAGCTTTAGGTTGCTCCGCTCTACTTTCTTCTTTGTTGCCACTGTCTTCCCTTTAACGCACAACATGGTTCTTTTCAGGAAGAACCACTTGATTGTCCACTTGTCTTCCAGACCTCAGTGTGACAATAGCCTGCACATGCTCCTGCCCTTGTACAGCATTTGATGAACTTCCCCCATGGAACTGCAACTTCGGGTTGGGCACGGGTTGGCTGGGGAGCTTTCCCTTCTCCCTCTCACCCATGTGACTAGCAATCTGCCCAATCTGGGTCTCCATCTTGGCAATTGATTGGGTGTTCACCATGGTAGCATTCTTCACGTCATTAATAGAATGGTCTGTAAGTTGTATGAAGGCCTTGAGAGTGTCTTCTAAAGTGGACTATGAAGAAAAGGCTGGCACTTAAGGGGGGTGCTTGATATGCTAGTGCTGGCTGAGCTGAACGACCATGAAACCCAAGGGGTATTGGCTTTGGGCATAACGAGGGGCTCTTCCATGGCCCATGGGCTGGTTTTGCTTCCACGAAAAATTTAAGTGGTTCCTCCACCTAGGATTGTAAGACTCGGAGAATGGTCCCTGTGCTTGCTTCCTATGGTCATTGAAAGCGTTCACTTGTTCCATCGGGCACTCAACAAAAGTAGGTGACGATGGACAATTCTGTGTTAAGTGCATAGGACTAGCACAAATAGAACAGCATTAGCAACATTGATGGACCGGCCTACAGTGAGAGCATCTATTTGCATCTTTAAATCACTATCCTCCTTAACCTCATAGATGCCTCCTCTTTTGGGGATTCGGGCTGATTTATCCCAACAACTCGAAAAATCCCACGGCAGCGAGTTGTCGGATAACTTATCCAAAGTCGTGTAAGCTTCATTTCGTGTCAGACTCAAGAAATGCTCACCCATTCATTGACTCTATCATACTACAATTGGATTGGGTCAATCCTTGGTAGAAGAACTGAACGAGTCACCACTTCTCATATCCATGTGGAGGACATTTTATCAATAGTTCCTGAAATCTCTCCCAACTCTCTGAAAACTTCTCATCCTCCTCCTAAGTAAAAGAACTGATCTCCTTTCTATACTCATTCACTTTATACATTGGGAAAAACTTATTATAGAACTTTTTCAACAGGTTTTCCCAAGATGTAATAGACCTAGGCATGTTTGAGTCCAACCATGCCTTGGCTCTATCATGAAGAAAGAAAAGAAATAGTCTAAGGTGAAACGACTCCTCAAAGAAGTTGGATGACATGAGGTTTTAATTCAAAGTGGCTATAAGGATTTTCATTTTCCAAGCCATAGAATGAGGGTAGGAGTTGGATGACATGAGGTTTTAATTCAAAGTGGGTAGCATTGGTAGGCGACAATACTATACAAGAGGCAGAGTTTGTCGCAACGAGTGCGAACAAATCCTTAAATGATATAGCATAATCCACGTTTCAAGTTCTTGGCTGCTCTATATTCACATTATCTCCCATCTCAACACTCTCTCTCAACAGGCATTCTACGCTTTCTCCTAAAAAGCCTTTCTAAGTCGAGATCTAAGGGTAACAATTCTAAATTTAACAATCTCCGACCAAGCATATACAAAATGCCACAACAAAATAAACTAAATTTTAACTAAAGGAGAGTGTAAGTGGGACAAACAGAATTCTCCAAGGATTTGATTCATTCACAGGAAAGTGAGAGGGGGTCACAAGGACCTCTTAAGTCCCAAGACCTTCCTAGCCAGAATTTGCCTAGACGCTATCCCACTTGGATAGCGCCGTAAAACCATACTAGCAAAACAAATTTGTTTTTTTTTTTTCCTTGAAGATAGCACAAACAAAAATAAATAAAAGAAAAATAAAATCTAACACAAAAGCATAAGACGAAACAATGATACCAAAATGGTAAAAAAAAAATAAAATTAAAACTTATAAAACTAATTACAAGACTGGACTAAAAATAAATTTTTGGCAAAAAATTTCAGCTATTGAACTTCTGCAAGTGATGCCCCATGTGTTGGTGCACTCGAACTTCAATGTTCTTGAATTTCTTGAAGCTGGCTCGGGTCGCTCGAGCGACTGAGATTGTCGATCGATAGACTTCAGCGATTCAGCACAACCTGGAATAAAAATTGAAAGAGAAAACCAAAAAAAAAAAAAAAATCCTTTAAAGAGAGTAGGAGAAAAAAATCTAGTAGAAAAATAAAATTAATGTAAACAAAACTTGATTTTTTTTTTTTCTAACAAATCAACACTTCTCCGGCAACAGCACCAAAAACTTGATGTGCAAATTTTACTCGCAAGCGCACAAGTCGTATGTAGCATAGTGCATGCAAGTATGAGATTGTATCCACAGGGAAGTGTGTGCAAACAAAAAAAAAATCAATTTCTATTTAGATTAAGTCTATTTTAACCTAGAGCTGCGTTTTAGATTTTTTTTTTTTTTTGGAACAAAGAAATAAAAATGAGTAAACAAACACAAAGAAGAAAAACACTAAGGTATCGGAATACGCCAAACCAAGTCAAACACCATACTCTTTCATTCTATTCATAAATTCAATTCAAATGAGCTTGATATTCAAGTTCTTAAACAAAGCGTGAAATCATTTGATGAATCCAACTTAAAAACAAATCATAACAATTATCCCTTAAAGTAGAAATCATCAATTGTATCCGTTTGTCAGACAAATCACAATGGATATCATAAACTCAAAGAAATAAATCAGTAAATTGAAATAGAACTCGAATATAAAATGATAAAAACATCAAATCTACGAACATCATGACAAGAGTGTAGGTGTTATCATTGATGAGGTTTCATCATCAACCTTAGTTGAGGATTTTAGCCTCTCATGACTAAAAACACCAAACAATCTTGAAATGAAAACATAAAGAAATAGAGTAAAATCACGGAAAAAAAGAAGATAAAGAGACTAAATCACTTTAAATAAATTAAAGGAAATACAAAAGAAATTTAAACTTACAAAAGAAAGAATAAGACGAGAGCTAAAACAATGTTCTGAAGAAAAAAAAGTTGATTCTCTAAATGGTGCCTAGCATGAGTATTTATAGCAAAAAATTAGGTTAAAACCCAAATTTTACAAAATAGCGCATCTACCTCTCAAAACCCTAATAGGAGAAAATGATGCTAGGGTTTAGGGTGTCAGCAGCCATTAGAGCATTGAAATTCGTGCCTGCCATGTTGCCCTAATAGTCGCTTGAGCGACATTGTGCTCGAGCGACTATCTAGGTCGCTCGAGCACTTGAGCGCCTTCCAGGTGCTTGATTCTCCAAAGGTACTGTCACGTCAGCCCTAACACCCGTGCTTTGAATGGCTTTAAAGACTTCTTCTCCTACTTCTTTGCAAATCCCACAAAAATACTGCAATTTTATCTCAAAGTCTTGCAAAACACTGAAACACCAAAACTAACCAAGAAATCAGAAAAGAACAAAACTAAAGGTTTAACAAATGCAAATTAAGGAGTTCAAATATACAATATTTGACACTCATCAGTAATAAAGGTAACACATTTAATGGTTTTGTATTAAATGTGGAACTTTTGATACGTACCTATATGTGTTTTAGATTTGTTAAGTGCATATTTTTTGGGCTTTAAGACTCTCTAGTATGAATGGTTTTGGTTAGGTTGAGTGCAAGAGGCTTAGAAAAGCCTAAAATAGGTTTTGGAACGGGCCCTGATAGATCACCATTGGGTTTTGATCGATCACTATCGCCCAATGATTGATTATTATAACCCAGAATGCCTGAATTAAGGTTTTTTAAGTGCATTTCAGGTTTCTAAGTGTGTTTTAGGGTTTATGCTTAGTTGTTTAACTAATTTTAGAATTTGGATTTGCAAAACCAGAAGTTAGACCTTCTAGTATGTTTGAGTTTGAATTGGACATTCGATGTAAGTAATCACTTATGGAATACTTTGTCATCAAACATGATTATTTTTCTTATAAACCGTACAATTTTTATACTCATGTCTTCTATAATATTATGTCGTGAGCCTAATATTTTTAGAAATAATTATTACAAGTGCATTGATATTCATTGTTTGCTCATAAAATAAATTATATTCTCAATTGAAAATGTATTATTGTGTGTCGTACCGTCATGTACAAATGGTGGTCACACACGAATATAGACTTAACCTTATGGCCCAAAGTTTATGTTTAATGTTGTTAGCCTTGGATATATTGGCTAAAAAAGTTATTTGCTCAGCCATATATGGATGACAGTTGTGCCTTGCAATATTGCTAGTGGTGTGGATTACTCGGGGTCGAATCCAATCAGGCCACTATCGATGGCTTGTTATATACCTCACTGGGGCATTGGGATGGTACCAAAGATCCTACAAGATGTGCAAACCTCACAATAAGAAAGTTAAGGATACAAATAGGCTATACAGAAGATGGTTGTGGACTACTAATATTTATAGATATTATATTAAATTGTACTTCTCATTAGCATGGTTTTCCTGCTTTAAACCGACTCAATAATTATTAAAGGGTGGCGTCATCAATCACCCCAAGAGGGAGATGAGATAATCGGACCACCCTAGTCACCCCCATGGGAGTAGTTGAACACCACCTCACCTTCAACGCAGTCGTCAGCCACCCCATAGGAGTGACTGGGTGGTCTGATTATCGCATCACCCTCTTGGGATGGTTGACTACCCCCTCAAAAGGTAAAACAATGTTCAGCCACTCTTTAAGGGGTGGCTAACCATCTTTAGTTGTGGTCCAGCCATGTATTCATTAGTTCTTTTGATTTTTTTTTTTTTTTTCTCTCTCTTTTGATTTTAAATGTTTTAAATGAACATCGTGAATCTTTGGAATTGCAGGACCTGAATACATTTTCTTGGTGTGTTGTAAATAATTATGTTGAGCAAATGATTGTTTCATTAGATGAGACATAACGTTGTCTTAACAACCCTACTAGCAGAGTTCGGGTGTCTAAGTGGCCATTAGAAATTTTTATTTCTTTTTAACTAAAAAACAAAATACAACAGGGCAAAGCTAGGCAGTCCTCTCCACTGTCAATGAGAATGGAGAGACGCAATTGGGCGGAGATAGCTTGGAATGCACCCGGTGTAGATGATGAGACGGCCCATTTTGCCACAAAGTGAAATGGAGTGGAGCTAGAGTGTTGGGGAGATAAACAGATAAGGAGTTTTATCTTTGAATATATTAATACGCATATTTGTTTGCACACCACTTTAGCCTAAAAGCCTAAGTTAATGGGCTTAGATCCATTTAGGTGTATAATCAATTACTCTTTTTTTTTTCTTTTTTTTTTTTTTTGTACTTTCTCAATATAGAACTCAACACTCACAAAGGGATGAATGTTTGAGTGCCAGAGACGTAACAGAAGACTAAAGTAACTAATCAAAGAGCAACGTCTTTGATTGTGTAAGGAGAAGCGTCTTCATCTTCTATCCAAAAAGATTAAAACAAACTCGCATGCTAAAAGAAAGATAAAACTCCGTAGAGTATTTGAGAGAGAACTCTCTGATTTTATAATAATTCAATTGATTGAGTTTTACATAATAAGCAAGCCTATTTATAGAAGAAAAATACTTGTAGAGAAAGTAAACTATTCCTAATAGTAAAAGTATATATAATCCTCAAATAAATAAATAAAGCAAATCTAGTCCTAAT
The DNA here is from genome assembly GCF_958979055.1 of Alnus glutinosa. Taxonomy (NCBI): domain Eukaryota; kingdom Viridiplantae; phylum Streptophyta; class Magnoliopsida; order Fagales; family Betulaceae; genus Alnus; species Alnus glutinosa. The sequence continues at coordinate 6,749,462 of NC_084897.1, read as the reverse complement.
AAGTAAAGGAAATAAAGTCTTAATTGTAAGTAAGAGAATAAAATAAAATAAAATCATGGCTTAACAATCAAGTCTTTCATTTTATACTTCCATCGTCTAAGAACAAGTAAACCTCTAATCAAACGGCGCTGCTCCAATATTATTTTTGACATTTTTTCTATTTTCATTTTCACCGAAAATATTAGTAAATTCCGTCTTACATCAGTTAAGATGATCGAGACTGTGCCAAAAGAGTCACGGCACACTGCTGCAATTGCGTGGAGAACTTCTCTCCTCTAGCTCCTATGGCAGTGTCCAAATAGAACTTGAAGACATTTACTGGGAGAGGATCCCAGCAATGGGAAGGGGGCTGGAAGACTTGGACTCTATGCTGCATGGAGCTCCAGAGCAGTTTTTTTTTTTTTAATTAATTTGACCAGCCAAGGAGATAACATCAGGGGAGATGTTATCATGGATGACCTTAAAACTAATAAAAATACCATCATGACCAAAACCCTTGTCAGTTGTCACTTGAAGCGACCCTTATGATTTTGAAAGATCAGCAAATTGCATTACAGGGTGATCATAGGGTTATTTGCAATTTTGGACTTCTGGGATTTTGAAAGAAGAGCAAATTGTTTATGGGAAATGGAAAAGGCTGGCTGCTATTATGCATGTAATCCAATGACCAAACAAGTGAAGAATTTTCAAAGCATTGGTGAAGCAAAATCATTGGTTGTTGTTACATAAGATATCTTATTGGGTTTATTAAGAAAGGAGTTGGAATACAATTGTCCACTAATGTTTCTCTATGAATAGCATAATTTCTGTGAGAACTTTGACATAAACTAAGTCATTTATACACTCTAAAGGATGAATACATCAGCGTATAACATCAAAATTGATTAAGACGAAAATACCAGATCTTATGCTATGTTCTTTTCAACAAAGTGTATAAAATCTAGTGTTTTCATCTTAATCACATATCCAAGGTACAAAAAACCCGATTTACGCCAAGTCCGTATATATATATATATAAGTTATTGTCGTTGAGATACTTGTGATCGCATCTTATTGTAAGAATTTGCCCCGTGTGTCCATTAATTATGCTACTAGCAATCACGTGCATTGTATGGTGTGATGAAAGCAAAAGTTTTGCCTATATCATGGCAAAAAAAAAATACTAAAAATTATATTTTTATCCCACAATACTAACGTACAGTTCCTAACAAAAATGTAATTTTTAGCCGCGTAAGTTAAAAACATAAGCATGTACACTTCCAATGTGGTAGTATACAATTGTTGCTAGCTGTTTACAAACTGGCATGACAAATAATTATTGATGAAATAATTAAGAGAAATTAATTAATAAGTCACAATTTTTGCTTTAATTATAACGCCAGTTTTTCCCTCCGGTGAATTGTCCAATTTCCTTCCACTATAGACAAACTCAAACAAAAGGTGTTGACAGTACATAAAATAAAGAAATAAACAAGACAAAAGGACAAAGAAACAATACAAATAAAAAAAGACAAGCTAGGAATCTTACTATTATATTTATATTTATAATTATAATGACAGAAAAATCAATGACGTATTAAAAGGGAAAAGAACATGTATTTTCTTAAATTACTATTTAATTGTTAATGTTTTTTTAAATTATTAATTAATTAAGTTAATGCTCTTTCAAATTATTAAAATATGTCAATGTCCTTCTTAAGATCAATAAAAAGACAAAAATGTCTTTATAAATTCAAGAAAAAAAAAATTAAAGCTAAAAAACTAAAAAAAAAAAAAATTAAAGAAAAAACGAGAAAAAAGTTTAAAAAAAAATAACGAAAAAATAACTGAAAATTAAAAAAAAAATGTACCAATGAAAAAAAATGTTTTTTTTTTTTAATTTGTTTTTTATTTTTTGTTTTAAGTTTTTTATTATTTTAGATTATTTTTAATAATTTTTTAAGTTCTTTTTTTTTAATTTTAATAATAGAATAAAAATACAATTTTAGCCCTCAAATTATCACCTTTTTTTGAGATGAGACATTGCTATTTTCTAATAATTTTTAAAAAAAAAATTGACACAATTAATAATTTTAGAAGACATAAACAATAATACGATACTTTGAAAGGTTATGTTTTATTTTTCCCTGTTAAAAGCGATAAAAAACTAGACTTTGAAAGAAAAATCAGAGAAACAGAAACATGGGGTTTCCTCCAAAAGCTACAGTAATTGTAACTGCAATCTTGTGGTTGTGCAGTGTTGCCGGAAGTGTTCCAGACACTGACGTCAACACCGTTCTCTGCAACTCCGGCGTGTATTCTCAGGGCGACCCTTTTGCTATCAGTTTAAACTACGTCGTTGCAGAGTTGGAGACGGTTCCCCCAACGCGCAAAAGCTACGATTTCTTCAACATATCTCCTTATCCTAATGCTTTTGCCTACGGTCACGCTGCCTGTAACCAAAATCTCACCAGCTCAGATTGCACTACCTGTCTTGCTGCCGCGAAGACGGCAATGTTTAGCAAGTGTCAAAGCCGGATTGGGGCCCGTGCAGTTCGCCATGATTGTACAATGAGGTATGAGCAGTACCCATTTACTGATTAGAAAGATGGGTAGCGTAGGGTAACCTTACCCAATAGATTATATTGGACTTTATTATGGGATATATATGTTTATCCATTTCAAATGTACTGAGAATTCTGTTGCTGAGTGGGATCGATCGATCTTTCTTGCTTCAATCTTTTCACTTTTTATCTTGTTTTACACTCTTATTGGAGTTGTATTAATCCCGATCATTCACGAAGACAATCTTTCCCTTTCTGCCTTTTTTTTTTCTCTTTTTTTATTTATTTATTTATTGTTCTTTAAACTTCTCTTACTTATCAACTGTCAAGGTTTTTGCGATAATCTCGAATTTTTGAAATTTGCAAGTGTTTCAACTCCTTTTAGTTTCACCCATATCGTTACTGTTTAGGGTTAAATCAAACAGTAAAATTTATAAATTTTCAAATTTAGCCCGAAGAAGAAGAAGAAGACAGACCTAATGGAGGGGTGATTTTGGTCATTTAAGTTTCTTTAAAATGGAAAAATTAGGGGGTATTTTGATTATTTTGGCATCTTCTGTTAGGATTTAATAGAAAATCTTAACAAATTGGTGACATTAAAAAGGGCTGATAATTAAGAACCCGACATTGCAAATTGCAAAATCCTTGGCAGTCTAGGGGAAAGTGAAGTTTCCCCTTCTTTTTTTCTTTTTCTTTTTTTTTTTTAAAGTGAAAATAAGGAAAAATTATTACATGCAATTTACTCACCATCGTTACCCGACAAATTAGCGTATCGTGTTCAGATTTAATCGATTGACCCGTTTAGCTTACCGCATCGGGTTCGGATTGACACTAATGGGTTTGCGAGTCAAGTCAAATCCAACACGCCAACCCGTTTTGCCGGTGGGGAGTGTTTGCCTCGTTAGTATTCTTCATCCTTTCATACAGTCATACTTCGTGTACAAATTTCCATGGCCAAATGAAAGATGATGACCAGTACAACTAATCAAATAACTCAGAGCTGCGGCTAGGGGACGCAGAGACTCCACCTTCAGAATCCTGCTATGCATTTCTTACAACGGCTAGAAAAGAAATCACCACAATTAATGTAAATTAAAGGTTTCTTCCTTTATCAGATTGCATAGAGTTTTGGCATTGCATGAACACATTTGAGGCCTATTCTTCCTTCTTCACGAAGACAGGAGTATCAGAAACTCATATTTTGCCTTTTTACTGATAGATTAATTATTAAGAGGCCGCACAGAACAGAGTTGAAAGCCTCACTGGTGTTTTACTATGCTAACAGGAAAGCAATTGGCAAAGAAATTACAACATTTTTCTCTGTATACAAAAGTTGGGTGAAAATATCAACAACAAAAAAAAAAAATTACACCTTTTTCTTTTTTCTGTTCTTTCTGAAGAATTACATCATGTGCCAAAAACCAAAAACCAAAAACCTATGTGTATATCTCTTCTCAACTATCAAGGTTGCCCACAAGAAACCTTCCTATGCACATTCTGACCCTAAAATTAGCACCCTTAGGTGTTCAACTGCCGGTGTCTAGTGAAGAAGCGCTGCCAAGCATTCCCTCCTAAAGCACCTCTATTCAGTTCATATCATCTGACAACCAGTCAAAGCAGACATTCCGTAAAAAGGGCAATATTCCGAAAATAAGAATAACCTGTATTTCCTTGTTTGCAGCAAAACTTCTCAACTGACCAGCAATGAGCTATACCCAACTGTCAGCTATATACAATAATTTCGCCGGTGTTGTGAAAGCAGCAGCCAGCGGTCTCAGGAATAAGCACCATTTTTTTATAAGATGAAGTCCTTTTATCAAGTTCATGGAAATCAGTAAGCTGTTGGCACCAATCACAATGGAGGCTGAGAAGGTTTTGTTGAAGTTCCCCTGCCTAAGAATTCCCGCTTGAGGAGAAGTGCATAAAGAAGCTCATTCCACGAGTCCGGGACACCAGGCAGGCACCAATGGCTGCAGTCTTGACGGTGGAGAGAGGCTGGGCCAGTTTCAGGCCCTCTATAGTAAATAGAAGCATGGCCATCTTTTCTACTTGATGTCATGTTTGTCACTTTCAATAAATCCAATTTCATCACTTGTGACTCATTTGCACGGTGGGTTAACATATCAGAAAGAGTTTTGAAATGGATATCTGATGAAGCTGGCAAGCCTAAGTCAGGTAGCGTTTCTAAGTGACAACCACCACCAGAATTCCAGTCGCCACCCCTGTTCGTTTAGGCAAAATTTTAGTTCAAAATCATATTGTTTTATAGATGATGAAGAATAACAACCATAACCACCCATAGACATTAAGTGAATAAGAGCATTTTATCTCGTGTACTAAACAAAGAAGGTTGGAATTAGTCATGATTTGGAAAGTTTTCATTGGCACTTGACTTGTATTTGGTCAGCAATTTGACAGAATATAAAAGAGAAAAGGATTCATGATGCACACCTTAATAAATGGTAAGAGGACCGTACAAGTATCATATACTGTTTAGATTATTTCAGATAGTAATTTAAAGAGTCCAGTGTCACAACTTAGCATTATGGAACTGTCCTCTAGAAATATTTTAGGGTCAAGCTACCCATGGATATATCTAGAATTAGTGTATCTGGTTTAGTAAATGACGCATATGCTAAACCAACATATGCTAAAAGTAAAAAAAGACGTCGAAAGCTCAAACCTAACTGAATTTTTAGGTCAAGAAGATAGATAATAAAATATATACCAATGAAACCAACAGAAAATAAGTGATGAGGAAAACCTGAAATGCACAGCAGAGTGGGTTCGGAAGAGAACATAGGTCTTGCTCATGTTTACTTGACTACCAATCCAATCAATTAGAGTCTCAAGCGATCGTCGGTATGCACTTTCAACACTCATATTCATCTTCACCTCCTCACCTTCTTGGAAGTAACAACCCCTAACAAATAAATACAAGGATCACACATCATATTCATTATTATATAGCTTGAAGCAGTAATGCCTCTACAACATCAAGAGTGAATAAATCCCTGCAAACAAATGACCTGCTGTTACTCCTCATTTTTTCACTTTCATGAAGGATATAAAATCCAACTTAAACTCTAATCTTCATAATCCACAACCCTATATAATTTTTTTTCAAAAAATTCTTCATAAACACGTTGGAAATTTTACAAGGAGAAGAAAAAAAAAAGGAGAGAAGAGACTGAAGGAGATCAAAGTGACTTGAAAGGAGATGAGTAGAGAAGAAAGGAGAGACAGAATTCTCAAGTCCCTTTTTTTTTTATAAGTAGAATTCTCAAGTCCCTTTCTTCCACCAGAAAATAAAAAAAATATAACAAAGTTAGGTGTCCACTACCACCTATAATCTTGAGGAAAAAAATATGCTAATTGCCAAACATATCATACCATAGGAATCCCAGTTCTTTAGATGATAGTCCCTTGTATCAACTGTCAATGCTTAATGGGTGTGGGTGTGGGTGTGAGTATGTGTATGTGTACACGCGTGCATGTGTGTGTGTGTGTGTGAGAGGGAGAGAGAGAGTTGAATCAGAAAGGGAATATTTTGAGAAGTTAAAACTCTTGCAACTGAGCAACAGAACCAAACCAACTCCTTCAAGCAAATAATCATACTTGAGCTGATATAACTGGGCCATTGACACACCCTCTTCCTAATATTTTATGTCTGTCTTCTTTAAAACTCCATCACTCCTCTCTATCACCTTTAACTCAATTTTGTCTTCTTAACCATTGTTTCAATGTATCTTCATACTTCCTCTCCCTCTTCCAGAACCACCAACCATACTACTGCAAAGATCTCGAACAAATATCACTAAAAAGGTTTGTGATATTCTCTCCTCATCTCCATATGTCATACTAATTATACTTTTTTTAGTACTTGTTTCAAGGCTGCCCAAGATTTTGGAGGTTAATCCCAAAATAGAAAAGGGAACTAAGAAAATACAAGGAAAAGGTCTAATTTTGTAAAATAACCAATTTCTTTCCAATCTGGGACGAGTGGCGAAACAGCAGCTAATGGCAATAGCAGCAGTACTATACCGATGGCAGTGATGGTAACAATGATGGTGTTAAGGGTGGTAAAGAGATGCAAATGATGTTGGGAGTATCAGCAGTGATAGCATAATAGCAACATTACAGTGGTAGTGAAGAAAATGTGCTAGCAGCTTGGTGATCGCCTATAAATTGTGCCACACAGATCCATCATTTCAAAGAGAATAAGAGAGGCAATACTATTCTGTCAAAATATATATTAAAAAAAATAGCATCTTCTTTTCTTATCCACTGTTTCTTTGGAAATCATATGCAGCCTTAGCTAGTTAGGAATGTGAAGATCCAATTTGACACTAGACAACCATATGCAATATCTTTCCATTGATACCTTTCTCATTATGGGTTATTGACCTAACAAATTGAATATAGTTTTCCAAGGTGTGTCATAGCAATCAATTCTCCTACTCAAGGTTGAGATGATGTCTAACGACATTATGTTTTATGAACTCGCTTTTACTTGGCTCCAATATTGGAACAAAAAACTCCTCAACCGATGACTCTTCTAAAGATGTAGAGTTAGTTTGTGATTCTAAAGATATAAAGTTAATCACAAACTAACTCTAGATAAAAGAGATCTAACTCTTATCTAACTCTATATCTTTAGAATCACAAACTAACTCTACATCTTTAGAAGAGTCATCGGTTGAAGAGTTGTTTGTTCCAATATCCAACTCATTCCTTCAATTTATAATTTCATATTTACAACTTCATAGACCAACTATATGTTATATGCAAATGAACAACACCAAAAAAACTTCTTTTCAATTCATTGTTTGTTTATATATAGAATGAGTGTGTTTGTGTGTGTGTGTGTCTATATATATATACAAACATAGACACCCTGGATTGAATAATCTGTATATTGGCAGCAATTATCCTTGCCAGGGATAGAGCTCCCTCAACCATGACCTTAATGGTGCAAATTTACTCAGATTGGACTCTTTTTCTCATGCAGGATTCCTACCTCTCACCCCAGAAAGAAAACATTCATATGCTTTTCTTTTCCTAAAATCACGAACTAAGACCTTGATTATCAATTCAAATTGCTAAACTATTGAAACTTAACATTTATCTTGAAGATGCCAAGTCTTCTGGTGAATTTCGTGTATTAATAAGACCCCTTCATATATACATACCTATGTTGTTGGTAGGAGATGAAAATAGATGTGAAATGGATGTAAGCAAACCAGATCTTAGGAAAAAGTTATCAGATAGAAAATATTTACACTTTGATGGTCTTCTCATAATTCCACCAGTGGCCAGCATTGAAAACAAGCACATCTGCATCTCTCCACTTGTCAGCAACCCAGTCAATTCGATCCACTCTCAGAGTTAACTTCACCTCTTTTGGAGCACCAGCTGGAGCCCGGCCCTGGACTACTAGAAATGGAGATCTGTAGTACTCAACTGTGCAATTGAAATCATCAAACTTGAAAACCAAGAAGCCCGAGTGCTTTGTAATGGGGGTCCCATTCACCTCATAGATAGAAGTCTTGTCGAGAATAGCAGAGGAGAGCATGCAGAGGAGGGACTCCCAATGGTTCCTTCCAATTGAGTCACCAACAAATACAAACCGCCTATTCCGCAGCTTTTCCAACATTTTCCCTGCATCAAATCTGTTCTCAAGAAGGAGAGATCCCATATAAGATTTTCGTCTTCAATCAAACCGGTCACATCAAGAACAAAATCCTAAGTAGTGAAATAATTGACACCAGAAAAGCTTAACCCATAAGTTGAAAATTTTAAAACATATTAAAACAATCACTAGGGCTGAGTTGCAATACTAATAAGTTAAGTAAGGAAACTATTGATTACATGGAAAATATAAACATACTTTTTTTTTTACAGTCCTTCAAATAGAGAACGTCAAAATGGGTGGCCAAAACAAGTAGACGGCTAAAGAGAGGAAACCATAATTTCAATGGATAAGACAAAGATCAGGCCAAAAAAATGAAGAAAAATAAGAACTGTCACACCAAAAAAGGATTGTTTGGGCACATGAGTTTGATGATAGAAGACAATGAAAATAAAAATAAAGATAAAAGCAGCTGAATTGCAGCTAGCCCTACACATCTTTTCTTCTTCTTTTTTTGTCAAAACAAAGGACCCTCGTTACTTGAAACCAAAGCCAAAAGTTCACCAGCACTAATCAACAGAAGAGAAACACCCAACAAGCTGTACAGAAACCAAAATTACTCCAACAGACAATAAAAATGATATCATCAATCAATAGAAGAGAACACGTAGAGAGGAGAGCAAAGACATGCAATAACCTCGAATTAAGGCTCAATTAGCAGTTGAAAAAATACACTTTCTTGACTGCAGCTGATAAAAAAGAAGCCGCAACAGAGCTGGTTTGATCATACACTTAATTTACACGCACATACCAACAAAACAATTTCAAAATTATACACGAATAGTCTAGACAAATTAAAGTTTAAAACAGGGAAACATAGAAAGAAAAGAACCAATCATCAAATTCTTTCCTATGATTTCTTTTTCAGAATCTTCTAAGCATTCAAGCAGAAACTGAAAATACAAATGTGATGAACATGTATAAAACCTGGGCAAGTTGCAATCTTTGGGCTGCCAACGCCACTTAGTGTAGAAACTATCACGCCTGCCATTCTCAGTGCACCTAAAACCTCCATCCAGGAAAGAGCAATTCTGGGACTGATAAAGTGGATAGCTCTCATCCCACACCCAGTTCCCATCAAACACATCGCACCCATCACCACCTTCATCAAGAAATTGCGGCCGTACTTTCATACTGTCTGATGAAGACGAAGATAATGGACCGTGCAAACCAAGCCAGGTGATTCCCCGACCAACAGAGTCGTAATCCAAGTAAAAAAAGAAGGTAATGAACAGGAGGGTGAACAAGAAGAAGGTAAGAATAGTTAGAGAAGGCTCAAGAGGGTTCAAGCGCTTGAATTTCTTGAAGAAATCTAAGTGGGTCATTGTGTTTTCCCGGTCCTGTGAAGCTGTGCTCTTTGCCATCTCTTAGATAAAAAAGAAAGAAAAAAAAAAAGATTAAAAGAGAGATTAAAGATTCACGGGCGTGTTACAGAATGGTCCAAACGGCGTTTTAAAAGTGGGTTTTAGAGAGAGAGAGAGAGAGAGAGAGAATAGGTGGGGAACTGAGAGAACAAGGAAAGCATTAATGGCTAAAACCGCTTTGCACTGAATGGATTTTCTTTATCTTTTCTCTGGTATGCGTGCTTGTCAAAGCAAGAATATGAAAACCCATCTAAACATTCAAAAAACGTTTCTCTTTTTCCTTATCAAATTGGTTTCAGACTGAGAACGAGAGAAAGTGAGAACTCATACATTCCACAGTTCCACTGCTTTGTGGGTAAGATACAGTTATTTCAGCAAAAATGGGAGGTCTGCTTTGGGTAGAAGAAATCATGATGTTTAACGAAACCCATAAACAAAAAATCTTGAATTTAAAAGAGAGCAAGCAAATAATGAACTTCTCCATAAAAAATCACAATCTTCGACAGTGAAATGTTGAACTATATAAGTAAAGGTTTTCAGGGGTTTTGCTTTGTTGGTGGCATCCACGTGAATAAGCAAAAGTGGACTAACCTGATACCACGACAAACAAACTGCGGAGAATGCGCTAGGTGAGACGTATAACTGTATAAATTATAATTGTATTGTGCCGTATCACTAAGGCCGCGTTTGGACTTCTGGACTTTCATGCTTTCATAGTCGGCTGTTGCCGTAACGCGGTTGGGCCGCTTATTTTCGCCTAATTAATTTGAGAATTGATAGAGAGGAACATTCAACGGTCCTCTTTCCTCCATTTAATATAAAAAAAATTAATAAAAATTAATTTTAAAAATAAAAATACATTTTTCTGTTGTTTTTTTTTTCTTTTTGATTAAAATTGATTTTTTTTATATTAAATTGGTCCCCTCTTTATCAATTCTCAATTAATTTAGGAGTGTCAACTTTTGTTTTGTTCATTGGCTATTCAATTCAATTTGATTCCTTTAATTAATCAGGTTCGATGGCTTAAGATTAACACATGTTTGAATAAGAGAGTGACAGTGTGACACGACCTGACGTGCATAACTCATTTAATAAGCTATTTAATTTGTTTAAATATGAAAATGTCATTTTATACAAATATATTGGCACAATATTTCTCAATTATTAAACATGAAAAAAGAAATTACACTACCGAAGTTATATTTTTACAACTATAAATAAGAGACTAAGGGTTTTTTAATTTATTTTAAAGATAAAAATTTTAGTTTATATCGATTATGCAAATAACTTGTGGGTTAAACGAGTTAAACCGAAATTGATCAGTATATTAATCATGTTTAATCAAGTCAACCTAATTTAATCTGAAATTTTCTTTTATTAAACACTGATTCATTAATTTTGTTTTAAATTAAAATTAAATTTGCAGATAGTATAAAAAATGAATGGCCCTAATATTATCAGGTACGACATGCCTCTGTTTTGGTTCCGTGGAGTACTTAGATTCCCTAAAATCTCAATAATTGTTGTTATATGAAAATGACAACAATTTTGTCGTGTCAAAATTTATCATATTTCATGATAAATAATGAGACGATAAAGGATGATTAATTTTAAAGAATCTTAATGCTTATCTTATAAATAATAATGAGATTTTTTTGGAGGGGGGGAATACGTCAGCTTCGTTAAAGTAGGTAATTTCCATTTTCAAGGATGGTTTTTTTGAAAATTAATTTCCAAGTCAGTTGAAAAGACACTTTTTCTCATCACTTTCACAGTTCACTTATTGTTTCAAAATTATAAATGAGTTTTTCATGTCTTATCCATGAAAATAAAGCTGGTTAATCGACAACGTCACATTAATGAAAAAGAATAAAAAAAAATAAAAAATAAAAAAAGACATTATAAAGCAGTATTTTTCATTTGTAAATAATGTAAAAGTTGTAATACTCCTAACTGCATTTAAGATCAAATAACTGTATTTGACCCGGTTTGACGATAAAATAAAATAGGATAGCCCTAATTAGAGGTTCTTACTTGGTAAATGTTCGATACATTTTAAACATTTTTTTTCTAAGAAATTTATTGATTTCAAGTCAAACAAAGGCTAATTTAATTCACTTTTTTTTTTTTTTTCTCAAATCTAAAGTTCTTCAAATCAACTGAACTTTTCGGTGGGGTAATGTTACATAAATGATTTTACAAGCACGCAACAGGATAGATTTTAGGTTCTGAGAGAACCTAGACTTTAGATTCTAAGGGTACCTAGACCTTTTAGATTTGGAGTTAATCTAGACCTTTTAAATTCTTAGGGAACCTAAATCTTTTCAAACACAAGGTTTGAGATTAATTCTGTTTAGTTTTTATTAATCGTTCATGCCTATAAATATGATAATTAGAAAGACAGAATAGAAATATATAATAGGAGATGAACTCCTATCTCTACTTATAGTAAACCTATAATACAAATAAAAGAGTTGGAAATAAACTCCTACTCTAATTTCGAGATAAACTCCTACAAGGAAAAATAAAAGCCTACTACTCAATGACTTCTACACCAAAGTGCAACAAATAATTAAAGATAATTAAAAGACTTTGACTTACAAGGATAACTATAACTATCCTTAATTATTTAATTAAATCATGACTATTCTAATATAAGCTACAGCAAATATAACTTCAAGAGCTTCATATGATACGTGCTTGTGAGTCATGCTAAAATCTTCTACCTACTGTAGAATTGTACTTTCATAACATTCATTTTCCCTTAAAATTGCCATTGTCTCAAGGACAAAGTCTGAAAATTGTCTTTCATTTGCTTTATAGGTGGGCGTTCACCCTATGGATTATACATCTCTTCTACGAGCGGCATCTGTGTAGGTAATGGTACATGATGGTTGCTGGGTGAACAGATCTATAACTCGAGTTGCTTCGTAATCAATGTGGCTCCATGATGATGGAGTTATCGGTTCCTTGCATAAATAGATCAAGGTGGCAACACATCATATTGGGGTAGCCAGATTTGCGTCGTTTTGGTTATGGCAAGTGGTGCTCCATTGGTGTCAAGCAGTGCTGTTTGAAGCCTTTGGGCTTTGGTTGCTTTTGTTTAGACCACTAATTGGGGTGACATTTCTTGTGGATGTTGAGGGCATGAGACTTCATTGTTTTGTGCATCCAACACTTTCTTTGAGAGAATGTTGTCCACTTCGTTGGGGTTTTTTTTTTTTTTTTTTTTTCCTGGGAATGGAGAGAAAAAGGAATTTTAGCATAATGGATATTCAAAAGGTGTCCTTACCTGCAATGGGTGCTTTCCCTTTCTTATACTGACATGGCTCCATTTTCAGATAATCATTTGGCTAGGGAGAAATAACTGTTGTAAAACCATAGACATAATTTCCGTCCACCTTTGTTTACGTGACAATTTATTCTTTTAAAGAATGAGCTAACATTTTCCCCCACAGTAGTTTCAAAAAAACAACCGTGGATGAGAATTGTGTTTACGATTGTACAATAATCATTTTTCTTTGACTAGGTATCACACCTTTGGGTTGGGGGAGCCCTAGCTATACAAGGCGTGTCATTTAGTATAGCCATTTGCCACTTGTCATCTGCCACCCATTCGTACTCATGGAAGGGCAACAAAAATACATTTTGCTCTCAAACGCACAATAGTTATCACTAAGGGTGAAAATACGGGTGGATATAATCGCCCATGCCCACTATTCATGCTTCTTCGCTATCGGTATATGCGGATGCGGATGTAGTATCAAACCCATTATCCGCATATGATGATGTGGATAGTGGTTTTACAAAACAGATTGATAGCTTTCGTGCAAATATGCCAATAAAAATTAGGAAAAAGTATTGTAACAATTCTTGCGGTTTAACCTCTCTTTTTTAAATCATATTGAAAATGCATCAAACCATTCTTCAACGTGTAGACCACTATCAAATCACTGCCCCATAATTTTTTAGGAAAAAGTAGATATAATTTCTCATCGATCTTTTGTCAATGTTCCTCTCCTTAAAAACTTAAAAATTTGTTAATATTCTCCCAAGGCTAATAAAAAGACAAAATATCCTTATAAGTTTTTTTTAAAAAAAATTTATATATAATTTTATGAATGGTATTTTTGTTAATAGAGGGATTTTAACTCAATTAATAATTTAAAAGCACATTAAAAATGAAGTAATAGTTTAAAAAAGATATATATATATATATTTATATATAATTTTTCCAATTTTAAGGGGGGAACCACTGCCTGCAATCAAACGACATCTCCCTCTTTTCTTTTCTTTCCTTTTCATTTTTTTCTTGGTTTTCTTTTTATTTATTTTTTCTGGGGCGGCCACCTGTCCAAAATAGCAAATGAGGGCTCAAACAGAATCCACGTCGTCATTACACCGCACACATAAAGTGGTTGCCCCTGTCAATGTCCATTATGGCCTTATACTTGCCCCTCCGTTTCATTTTCCAATAAGCGCAGGGGCGGAAGAATCCGTTGACAGATAATGATGGGATTGAGATGTAAATTCCTTTTTCTCTGCTTCCATAATTTTCTTTTTTCTTTTCAAAATTACATCGTGGGATTGAGATGCAAATTCTTTTTATTTTTTCTTTTTTCTTTTTAAGTTTTCAAAATAAATTAATCATTTTTATGTTGGAAGACAAACAAAATATTGAAATCTATTTTTTATTACTTATGTAAGTGAGGTTATACTAAACAATAACTAATATAAATTGTCAATTTCAAGCATTTGATTTCATTTTAGAATACATATGACAATAATTCTTAGATTCTATTATTTAATATTTTTAAATCAAATCAAATTAGTTGATTTTGTTCTAGAATCTTTGCACATAAAAGAGTATCATATGATGTGATGAGATGCAATATCTTTTCGATGTTCCTTAAAATAAATTGGTTTATATTACGTATTTAAAGTGATTTCTTATGTCAGTTATTTAAAAATATTATCATAGTATCACTTAAAACACGCAATGCAAGTCGGTGTAAAATGGGTCTATCAAACGAGGGTTGGCAATTTTTAATACGACCCGTGAATATGCTTTTTTCTTTTTTCTTTTAAAAAAAAAAGTAAATATCTTAAAACAAAAGCCATGATTCCCTGGCATTCAAGGGGAAAAAAAAAAAAAAAATCTTTAAAAAATTCAGGTCAGGTCCGGTCGTGTCAACATGACTCGTTAACTTAATCGTGTCATGTCTGGTAACTTGACAGGTTAGTCAAGTCGTGTTCGAGTTGCAAGTTTCAATCTGATTAATAATCGCGTTGGGTTCGGGTTGGCCTAATCAGGTTGGCAGGTAAAGCGAGTTGGTTCGAACCCGATACGACAACCTAAATTGCCAACCCTACATCAAACTTTCTGAAGCCCTAAGGCAGTTTTTAGTCCAAAGTGGTTTCTTAATTATCATCTCCTAAATTTTATATAACCAAAAACTTCCACATAAAGATTGCCAGTTTAGATGTTGTGTTCATGCAGTCAGAGGCAGAGCAAAATAACATATGGAAGAAAATGAAGGGGAAATAAAATAGGGACAATGCAGTCACCTAATCCTATTGAATAAAACAAAGCCGGGTGGGGGGTGGGGGGGAAGAATAAAAGAAAGCATGAAAAACATTTGTTTTAGCATTCAAGAGTTGTGACATCCTAAAAGTTAGTCTCACGTTAGATGAATGAATGACATATATTGAGTAAATTTATTATAAGGAAGCTCGTTTCATCGGTGCCGGGCTTTTCAGTTTAGTTGGCGGGTATAACAATTAACATGTGTCTTAACAAAAAACTTTATTATTAATTTTTTTCTCAAAAGTATGTTTTGGACTTTTTTAAGAGAAAAAATAAAAATAAAAATTACTTTTTGAATTTCTTTTATTTTTTACCACATACACATTTTTGTTTTGCATAATTTTTTTATATACTAAAAAGTACTTTTAAAGCTCCTCGATATAATCCTAAACAAGCTCTTTAGACCACTAAGCCAAAAGCCAAAACTCCTCATTCATGCAGAATACCCATGTGTCTGGCTTGTTGATAGGGACGGAGCCAGAAACTCTTTTTACCTAATTTTATATTTATATATATATATATATATATATATATATATTTTTACTTAATTTTTTTTTTTTTTTTTGGAATTGAGGAAGGCCATGACTAAGCTTGGCCATTCGGGTCGGCGGGTCGGGTTCGGGTCGACCCGGCTGACCCGATTACACAATCGGCTCTGACACGAACCCGACCCGATTAATAATCGGGTTGAACTTCTGAACCCAAACCCGACTCGCCTGCCAACCGTGTTACCCGAACACGACCTGGGTAACACGTTTGTTTCAACCCCTGAAATCTGAGATTCTGAATCCTTGATTAATCAATGATCAGAGAAGTAGAGAATTGAGAACCCAATGTTTATCAAAACAAAATCAATACAAACATTAACAAATCTAATAGAAAATTCACCTAAATCGACACAGGACCGAACTACCGAATGGTGAAACTGAAACACTGAAGTGAAAAATTGAAAATCTGGAAGAGATTCAAGAGAAGATGAGAAGTGAGAACTTGAGAAGTGCGGCCGTGCGGGAGTGCGGACTCCGGGCGACGGGTGTGCGCCATGCGGGCCGGTGCAACTACGCCGACTAGCAGGCCCGGGCTAGGGTTCCGAACTTCCAATTCATTTCTTACTTTCTCAGTTTCTCAACTTTCTCCAATTCTCTGTTTCTAGATTCTTCAATCTTCATTGTTCTACTGACTCTACTTGACTTCGGTCTTTCTTCCTCTTTTCTTTTTTTTTTTTTTTTTATTTAAAAAAAAAAAAAACCGTGTCTGGCGGGTCAACCCGCGGGTCGACCCGCCAGACACGATTTTAATCAGGTTGACCCGATTATGACCCAAACCCAAACCCTATTTTCCCGTGTTGTGTTCGTGGGTCGTGTCAAAAATTGCAAACCCTAGCCATGACCTATACTGACCTCCTTAAATCTGTCCTTAATGATATGTTATCGAGGCAACAAAAAAAAAAAAATCAATCCAAACTATTTTTTCTTCACTTTTGAAGAGACGTTTTTTATTTATGAAACCAAAAGACAATTTTTTGATCAAAGCTTTTTATACAACATAAAGTGTAAAAACTTGATAAAAATATATTCAATTTTCATCGTTAACATATCACATTTTTAATATGTAAAATTTTTCATGACATACTTAAATTCACATAATTTGACGGCTACACGTGTAAGCACAAGTTCCCTCCAAAACCCAATAATTTTTCTAGAGCCATGGGGTGTCTTAGCCCTCTCGAACTTTCTTCTCCTTTCGCTAGACTCGTTTAACTTTCTTTGCCATATATTTCCCTTCTCTCTCTCTCTCTCTCTCTCGCTTTTAGCACGCTTGTCCAGAAGACCATTTAGGCCTTAACAGGTAAGCGTTCCTTGTTATAGCAAATGGTAGCGCCAAGGTGAAGCTCCCGAATCCTTAGCTATTTTTTTAACAAATTTTCAAAATATTTGGGCTTCTTTCTTCCCTTTTTTTTTTTTTTTTTCTTCTTTCCTTTTCTTTTGAGGGTTCAATAGTTTTTTGTTCCTCATTTTCTCGAGAATCAAACGTTGTTTACTATTTTCATTTTTTTTATATTGTTGAGAAGGGAAATAGGCAAAAAATATACCCTGTTTTAGAATTTTTTGATTTTTTAAACTTATATATTTTTTTTCTTTCAAGAAATTGAGGGTGGGCCATTCTCCCCCCCCCCCCCCCGGCGCGTCTCTACTTGTTGATGCTAACCATTCAGTAGAAAAATCCTCTTAACTACCAGAATTATCTCCACTATTAGGATGTGGACTGGAAACTAAAAAAATCAAATAAAATAGAATAATCAGTGGCCGAGAAGGATTTTAGTTCTGGGAAAAAAATTTAAAGACAGAGTTGAACTAGAATTAATTAAAAATATTAAATAATACAACTCACAAAATAAATAAATAATTTTTTTGCGTTTAAAAAAAATTAATTATCATTTAAAATACATAAATATAACTTATAATTTATTTTTTCACGCCTCTCGTCAATTTATTCAATTTTCCTCTACAAGTTTTTATATTCTAAACTTGTTGCATGAAAATTGTAGTTGTGTTTGCCTTTGCTTTTTAAACGAAAAAAAAATGTTAAAGCTTTAGAAAATATGAAATTATATTTTTAGGTAATAAAAAAGGCCGACTTGTCTGTGGGCACTTCCACAACATCTAACCTATAAAAGAAGCTCTTCGATCAGTCAAATCAGTCATCACATCCCTTGTCCAAATGAAATTTTTTGTTTGCTTCACATTAAAACAGACTCTGGTTATTTCGGATGATACAAATAAAAAATATAAATTAGAAAGTTCTCAAAAAATTTCATTATAAATTGGGCAATAACTTTGTTAATTTATTTGATCATACCATTGTTGTGTACAATCAATTCATTATTTGATCATGGGAGAACGGAATTAATAAATCAAGTAGAATAAACATACTTTTATGCAATGACAAGTGATAAACAAATATTGAAAAAAAGAAAACCCCAAAATTCTTGGCTACAACATCAATTGATAGAATTAGTTTCTCAAACCGTCGTTACAATGGCAAACGGATTTGAAACGGAGAGAAGTGAGTCCCTTTTAAACAAGAGATAAAATTGTAAAAAAAATATATATATAAAAATAAAATAACAATATTTCCTCTTGTTTTATAAGGGATCGGCTCATCTCTATTTTATTTGAAACAGAAAGAATCCGTTTTCCATCACAATTTCTTAGAAGCTAGAAGCGATCTTAGAAACCAATCACGTTCCAGTAAAAAATCTCAATATCATATTCGTTTAGAAGAAAAACAAATTAAAATTGCATTTTCATTATAGTATTACAAAACGACAATTACTTAAATACGTTCGTATTGCCAGAAAAGCCAAAGGGTCAATAGGTCAGGTTTTACTACAATTACTTGAAATGCGTTTGAATAACATCATTTTTCGGTTGGCGGTATGGCTTCAACTATTCCTCAAGCCCGCCAATTAGTTAACCATAGACATATTTTAGTTAATGGTCGTATGGAAACTATTTCTCGACTAAAGAAGCATGATCAAGTACGAGAACTATTTTTTCTTCTTTTTTTTATTATCAATTTTTCTTTTTATCTTTTTTTTTTTTTGGCAAAAGAAAGAAAAAGAGTTCATCTTCTTTACGTTTGCTTCATTTTCTATGCTAGTAATTGCTTTAAAGAGAGGGGCTGGTTTTTAAGCAATCAAAAGATATAGGGGCATGCTTAGAAAAAATAATAATAATAATAATAATAATAATAATAATAAAAGATGTATGAGCATGGTTTTAATTGCATTGAAATGTGCCTTCTTAGTTTATCTGTTAATTTTTTTTTTTGACAAGTTCACCTAGGTTTTATAGGGGCATGAAGGTTATTTTATTTTATTTATTTTATTTTTTATTTTTTTTAGGTGGGCAACTAAAACAAATAGGATAATTTCACCTAGTTTAATAAAAATTTTAAACAAGTGTCACATACACTAGACCATCCATGTCCTGAAGTGTATAGTTAAGATCTGGGTAAGAGACATGGAACTGCCTATCCAGAATCTCTCTTAGGCCCTCCCTAATATCTCCTCATGTCTTCTTTCACCATTGCCAAGATTTTGAAGTGAGACTAACCAACTAACTCTGGCTAGCCTCATTCTCTTCATCTACTGGAAAATATCCCTTCATATCTTATCATTAAGAATGTCTGTTCAGGTTCTACCAAAAACCGATCAGGTTAGCAGTTGGTCAACCAAAAGTTGAAGTAACAGACCCCATATATTAATTATTATGAAACCGAGTCTTGCTACACAGGGGACGGTCATCCGTTCCCTGTGAGCCTTTTATAATATAATAATAATTTTTTATTAAAAAGTAAGCTTTGATGTCAGATCAAAGCTTACTTTTTAATAAAAAATTATTATTTTATTATAAATGGATGATGGGGGACGGATGAGTGTCCCCCATCAAGCATTTCCCTATGAAACCAGACCCGGATGCTGCAAATGCAGAAGACCAAACTTTTGACAAGAAATATGATACATTGAACTAAAAATATGATACATCGAACTAAGAAAACAAAGTAAGATTACTATTTGTAGGACCCAAGAAGAATTATCTACTTAAGAAGAGGGTTCATCCCCCCAAAGAAAGCCCAACCAGTCTATATGACTTGGTCGTCGTGAAACCCTCTAACCTCCTTCCTCCTCTTGCAGGTTTCTTCCTGGACTGGCCGATGTGGAGCTACTGTAGGTCTGAACACCAGCAGTATCATACACGTACATGGACATATTGATAGAGGAAACATACATGGTGGTTAATTATTGCCGCTTCCAGAAGGAGTTTGTTGAATGATTGTACAGAGAAACTTGTATTCTCAAGCAAACTAAGGAAATGAGATCAGGGACATTTTTTTATCAGTTGAAGCAAAATTAAATATTTATATCAGCAGAATTACAAACATTGGAAGTCTGTTAAGAGCATTTTCGGCAAACGGTGTTAAAATGAAGGAGGCATGCACTTCCACTTTATAACATGTAATACCAGAACATAAGAAACGCAGCAATGCCGCTTAGAATACAAAGTCTGTCAAGCCTGCTTTCATTTCTTATCTTCTCCTCTTTTAACTCGCTCTGAACTTTTGAGTACAAATGACAAGACTCGAGAACTTCACTGTAGTTTTTGCTCCTATGGCAGCTCAGTGCTTCCTTCAGGATAAGCAAACTGTTTCTTCCGTAAACATGAGCGCCTTCCATGTCTTCCAACTGCATGCTCAACTCTGTTAATTTGAGAGTTGTCTGTGTGCCGTCTCCTTCAGTATGGATCACTCTGAATTTCATACGCA
Source organism: Alnus glutinosa (assembly GCF_958979055.1). NCBI lineage: Eukaryota > Viridiplantae > Streptophyta > Magnoliopsida > Fagales > Betulaceae > Alnus > Alnus glutinosa. The sequence continues at coordinate 6,728,948 of NC_084897.1, read as the reverse complement.
GGATGCATTCCACTACTTGGCATGGAAGAATGTCCTTGGCAGGGAGGACAGATCCGAAGCGTAACACAAAATCCTTGTCCGTCGGCCAATGCCTTTGCCCACCAAGAGGGCTCCAGCTAGCAAGATTAGCAGCTTGCTTTATTTTACTGTTTACAACAATCCAGCTAAGCCGGAGTCCATCACAGAGCTCCTGCCATAGCTTCCCATCTTTCCTTTCTCTTTCCATAGATGCAACCGGTGGCAGGCCATCAGAAACAGAAAGGGTAACCCCACCATCATTCTCATCATCTCTAGCTGCATCAGTTAGAAGATCAATTCGAAAAGGGCAATTGTAAAACCAACCATCGATGTCATTTGCATTTGGAATGCCCCAAAGGACTTTTGAGTATATTGTTTTATCTTTATACCTAATATCCACGATAGAAACAAAATCTGAAGGTGAAATACTTTCAAAGTCATCCATGTCACCATAGTATTCAGCCTCACTCCATTCTTCGGGGTATTCAGGGCAGTTGTTCCATTGGTTCTCAGTGACTTCTTTGTTTACAATAAGGGGAAAACAATCTGCATAGAACTTTCTGAATCCACCGATGGATGATATTAAACTTTTGACATCTTCCCTGTTGGTTGAAGGCCACATAGAAGAACACACGTTTTCCCATAATTTCTCTTCTTTTGATATGGAACAGAAAGCTGCACAAGTACATGCTGCACTTGCCAAAGTTGGACCATCTAGACGCCTTAATATGTCATAGAAGAGATCACTGCTCAATGATGCCATACTGTCAACTAGTGCAACCGAAGTAGCCATAGACCTCTGATCATCAGAGAAACAAGTTAAAGATAGATATTACAAGCTGAGTTGATAATAAAGAACTAAAAGAGGAATCACATTTCAAGGATAATTTGTCAATATGGGGTCACAGCACTTCTTTTCAGCGAAGAATTCATCATATAAGCACACTTAACATGTATCACTTGCAAAGGGCCCTCATTGACTCTTAGTAGTTAAGTTAAACCAGCTGCTGCCACAATACACAACAACTCTTCCACCTCCAAATTTGAAATAAAACTAATAAACTAATAATAATAATAATGACAACAACAACAACAACAAAAATTTAAAATAAATAAATAAAAATTAAAAATTAAAAAAAATTAAAAAAAATAAAAAGAAAGAAAAAGGGCTCAGTGAGGTATTCTCAGTTCAAGGGCATATTTCTAACCTACTTAACATTCTATATGATCAAGCATAGATAGCCTCAAAACTGGCCATTTATGTTCAGAAGTGATGCTTTTTCCCTACCTGCCATGTCGATGATCACATTCATATGCAAAGCAAGTTACATCCTGCATGAAGAGGCATTTGATCTTTATCTAGAATATAATAGACCAACTTTGATTTAATTAAAATATTAAGAGCATTTTAATACTTTGAGCATTGGTAAATACTTGGTAAAGTACCACATTTTTATATACATATCCAAATCTATAGCTTATAACCAATATCGGTTACTTTCTAAAAACAAAAGGATAGAACTTCTGATACTCCAAGCCTAGAGATTTTACAATAACTAACTCTGACAACAAAAAAAGTAAGTCCCACATTGGGAAGATGAATTGCCTACATAGAGTGGGTGCTAAGTCTCACCATGGTTCCTAACTAGGTGAGTATGGGTTATATAAGTGATTTTTAGGAGTTTCAATTGCAACTTGACTAGTTCTTTTGGGACAATAGCGCAAATGTAGTTAGCACTTTTTTTGGATCGTTACAAATGATATCAGAGCAGCCTAGTCACACCATGGATGTTGAAGTAATACATGACATAGACCCTGATGAGGATGTCAGCATTTTGGGAGATTGTGACACTTCAGAAAGTTAGTATCACATTGGGAAAATGAATTGCCCACATGAAGTGGGTGATAGGTCTTCACATTGGTTGCTTATTAGGTGAGATTGAGCTTTATAAGTAATTCTGAGGAGTTCTAATTGCAACTTGACTAGTCTTTTTGGAGTAAAAGTGCAAATGTGTCTAGCATTTTCCTTGGTTAATTACACTAACACTGTAAAAAGGGCAGTTAATGAATTCATCAGAAATACACAATAATTAAGCAGACCTAGTGTGCTTCAAAGTTCAAACTCAGCTCCATGAAAAAGTAAAAAATCCTAGTGGACAATTGATAGCTTCACAAATCTACACCTACAGCACAGCTGAGCTGTCAACAATTCCAGGTTTAACCTGAATTTGGATCACATGGGCTTAATTTGCTTCTACAATGAGAACAAATCAGAGAATCAGAAATAAGTTGGAGACTGCGAGATCCAACAATAACAGAGTTGAGTACAAGTATTACTAGATCCAACCAGATATTTGATGGTATTTACACAACGAAAATTGGCATGTTGGTCTATTGAGGACAGGGAACGTGTTTCCACCGTGTCTGACAGTCATTGGGAGACTTACAAAAGAATTTACCTTTATTAAACTGCATATGTGCAAAATCATAAGATTTCATTCATTTTTGTCAAGAAACTTATAGGTGATTGTTGCTTTCATGATTTTTTACTACCTGAGCTTTGTCTACATGCAAACAAACACTAGAACTTAGATAAACATGTGCATCTATAATATAAATTTACAATGCACCACCACGGCCGTGTTCCTGTGTCCACATTTTAAAGTTTAATGAAACACAAGTCTGAGATCATGTCCCCATGTCAAAACTGTTAGTTTTTGTATCGAAGTCTGCAAATCATTTTGTTCATTATACAATTTTAACTTGAACATAGATACAAATTCTCAGACATTTAAGAGTCCCACATTGCCAAGGTATACTTGGGTTGTGGGCTTTATAAGCCTTGAGCAAACCTCTTCCCTTAAGGTGCCTTTTGGGAATGAGTAAGGCTCAATGGACTTTATCATGGTATCAGAGCTTCAGGGCCTTGGACAATGTTGGGCCTTCCCTCCCGTTGTACACGTGTTTGGACAATAGTGCCACACGTGAGGGGGCGTGTTAAGAGTCCCACATTGCCAAGGTATACTTGGGTTGTGGGCTTTATAAGCCTTGAGCAAACCTCTTCCCTTAAGGTGCCTTTTGGGAATGAGTAAGGCTCAATGGACTTTATCATGGTATCAGAGCTTCAGGGCCTTGGACAATGTTGGGCCTTCCCTCCCGTTGTACACGTGTTTGGACAATAGTGCCACACGTGAGGGGGCGTGTTAAGAGTCCCACATTGCCAAGGTATACTTGGGTTGTGGGCTTTATAAGCCTTGAGCAAACCTCTTCCCTTAAGGTGCCTTTTGGGAATGAGTAAGGCTCAATGGACTTTATCACCCTGAGCCAAGACTCCAAGACTCAATATTTTTGAAATCCATAAGAGACATAAGAAGACCCTTATTTTATTGCGCAAATACATTTATAAAAATGTTTAATATAACAGAATAGTTCTAATTTAAGTGATTTTAATTTTAGAAACGACAAGGTAAAAGTACAGTAAATTTTTTCTAAAGATCACAAATTTGCTATCCGAAACAAACAATGGCATCAATACTTAGGGACTTCTTTATTAGTAGACATTAGAATTTCATCTGTAGTGTTTTACATGCATGGGGAAGCCATGTAAGCAACATCATATGCCGATTCAGCAAGAAACACTGCCAAACATCCATACGGATGAAAATTACTAGAAACTCATCTAAGAGATCAAGCCTCAGTCCACAAGATGATAAAAAAAAAAAAAAAAAAAAAAAAAAAAAAAAAAAAAAAAAAAAACACAATTTGAGAGTGTGGTAACTCCATAGCTATATATTATCTTAAAGATTCATAACACAAGATGAACACAAAAGTCTATGACCTTACACCATGAAGGTGGGGCTCAAGTGGATCGACACAGGACTCTAACGACAATTATAAATAATCATACGATAAATTAATCAATACAACAACACAAGAAGTAGAAAAATATTCTAAAACTACAAAAGAGGGGGCCAATTTGGAAGCTAACAAGACGGATAAAAATCTAATCTCTCACCATGGCACAGCATATATACCAGCAACATGACAAACACTTGCTACATGGGCATTCAACCGATTTCTTCTTCATTTTTTTTTTTAATGAAAAACTGGCTTTCAGTTTTTACACACAAAAAAAGTCAAAGACAAAAAATTTCAACAAATTAGCTCCACCCAAAAGCAAGTATTAATGGGAAATGAATAGAGAATTTACCAAATTCTTTCAATTCAGATATAAAACGAACCACACTATGGAATGCACAGAGGGAGAGAGAGATAGAGAGAGAGAGAGAGAGAGAGAGAGAGAGAGAGACGGAAAGAGATAGTTCAGGTACCTCATGGAGTAGCCATCACTAAAGATAGTTGTAGAGAAACTGAGGAACCGAGACGTGAAGACCCATATGGAGAGCAAAAGGAAAGGTTTTCGAGGATTTTAAGGGAGACCCAGATGGGAGGATGAGGATCTGATAGCGAATCCTTTGGATTTTCGGTTCCAGTATCTATATTGCTTATTGCTTAGGGGTCGCTTTCCAGTGTCTTGGAAGGTTTTACGCATCCTTTGCTCACTCTCCGGTAACTCCAGCTGCTGTGAATTTTCCAATATCCAATGACCACACAAGGCTTGCCACGTAATCTAATAAATGTCACGTGAACCGAACATGTCGTGGCAGCATGGTAATGATTATCTTTAGTTTAGTACTTCGTATTTTCTTTTTTATTATAAGTTCACAAAAGGGACATAGGCTTTGTAATTCCAATTACTAAGGCAATTCATTCAAGATGAATGCTCTAAATTTAGTCATATATAAGTCTTTAAACAAAATTTTAAAAAGAAAATAAACATAAAAATAAAGGTGATGGTTGGACCACGTGTAACACCCTGTATAAAAATCAATATTACTCTAATCATCCATCAAAAAACATTTTTTTTTTTTTTTTTATGACAAAATGAAGCGAATGCTTTTAAATTCATTTATTTCCTATCCGAACGTTCTTCATGATTCTTGGAACGTTCAAAGCACCTTTGACGAACGTTTGTCATCCTTTCATGAATGATCGAAAAAAACCTTAGCTGACGCAGCCAGTCATCCTTATCCCTTTACAAACAATCGCGGTTTTCACCGGAAACATTTGTGGTCCCCACTACGAATGATCTTTGACATGTGTGTTAGACTGTAACCCGAGTAATTGCGATCGTACGCCGAACAATCGTCTAACCCTAAAATTTACATGAACGTTCGCTATTCATTTGAGGAACGTTCGCCAAATCGCCAAATCACCAAAACAATTGATTATTATCCTCTGCGTTCCTTGCCTATAAATATCCACTTACCCTACGTCTTTCATCACCATTTATTCTCCATGCACTTATTCATTCTATCACATATTTTTATTAGAAGAAAGATTTAGAATGAAAAGAAGAGTTTTGTTTATAATCCACATTCATGGAGGTAACCCTTGTTACCTAATCATTCTTTCATTTTATTAAATGTTCTATCCTTATTGGTTCATTAATTGTTTTCATAATTTTCATTACATTCAAGCTTTATAGATTAATTCCTTTTTCAAAAGAAAATAACATTTTCAAAATTTAAGCTTTTAACCACTCTTGGTTTTCATAATAGTCAGGGTGATGTGTTTTATAATGCCCTTATTATGCTATTAGGAGCTTTGTTTATGAGTTATCACAATAGGTTTAGATTATCTTTAGATTTTCATGCATTTTGGTAATGCCGAACGTTTTCTGAGCTTTACACAAACATTCATCACCCTCAAGACGAACAATTGTCCTTATTGCCAAACGTTCGAAGTATGCCAGAAATGCTGAAAAATGGTTTTAGTATAGACTAAAGAGTGTTATTAATATTAAGTTATATTTTGTAGTAGTAGGAACCCAAGATGTCCAAGTTTATGGATGAGCAAACGAGGTAAGTAAATACTTACAAAATTGAGTTCATAATAGATGTGATATGTCAATTGACTGAGCATGATTTACTTTTCTTAAACAATATGTTATAAGCCTGTAAAATTTCCATAAGTATTTGATAACTATTCCAAGATGAGTATACTATTTTATAAAATTAGTAAATGAACCATATTATTGCATTGTAAGACATGGTACACCGATACGTGCGGTAAAACGATCATGAGTTTACTATTATACGGGTTGTTCTTTATGGTCAAATATTTATAATGTGTTTTATAATAGGCATTGGATCCAATGGTTGTAATGTGACTGGCGCACCATGCTTCAATGAGGGTCACGATTTCGACTTTGCTAGTGGTGTGGGCTACCCGAGGTCGGACTTAGTAAGGAATCAGGATGCTAGTATATGATGGTATGCGTACATATTCGAAGCACCGATGTCGTATTACAGGTCCATTGAGATACGTCAACCCTGCCGAAAAGGAGTTAATATCCTGGGTAGACCATATGAGATGAACTATGACATATATATATACAAATATATTTTAGCATGATTTCTCCTACATTAAACTATAAGTGTTGTCACTGGAATTATGCCTCCGTAAATATTTTCAAAAAAAACCTGACCTTTTAATAAAAGCATAGTAATGGGGACAATACTCGCCATTTTTACAAAATACTTACGTTTATGATTCCGCAATTAAAACTTGATTCTTAAGGCTTATTTTATAATAAGTTTTGTAATGATTTATTTATTAAGTGATAGACTTACTCAATACTCTCCTCTGTCTCGAACCTCCCAGCTGTGTCAGTAATTATCAGGTTGACCTTGGTTAGAGTTGAGAAGTTCGCAAGGATGAAGACGCCAAGTGAATAGTCCGATCCCCTAGTAACATGTTTGTTTAGATTAGAATCAATTTTGGATAACTCTTGGTCTATATTTGATGATAGCATTATTTGAGGCTTAATTAATTTTAGATTATCAGATTTCATATTCCTCTATTTTCTGCTTTTCTTTCACTTTGATTAATTCACAAATGTTGGTTCCACTAGGTAATTACTAATTGTTATAGAGGTACTACCAGTAACTCTCAAAGTTAAATAAAATCATTACCTAATTTTGAAGGCGTTACACCACCTCGAAGGTGGTCATGGTCAGGGACAAACCCATGTATAAACCAAGGAAGACCCATGGCTTTTATATTTTCTTTTAAAAATAATTTATTAAGTTATATATATATAATTTTTAGGTTTTAAAACTAGACTTGACCCCTCTAAAAATAAATTTGATCCCTCATTCATACTTTGACTCATCCAAATGAAAATTTGGGTTGTGTCCCTGGTCACGGTGGCTGGCCACTTCTGGGAAGTGAAGTGGTGGTCAGCCCACCCGGGCTACAACCTTTGAGTGGTTGACCACTTTCTCAACTTTTCAGGTTGCTGACTACCTCAAGAGAGTGGCCCAGCTAATTTCCTTAATTTGTATTTATGTTTTTTATTGTTGTTTTCTTTGAAGGCTTATATGACTAAATTTAGACCGTTCATTATGAATCCTTGAGGCTTGCGCTACTGCACCTTAATCTTATTCCAAAGAAAAGAAAATTCACATACTTCTCTTAAATTATCACTACATTTTCAAAGTACTCCAAAATTATAAATTGTGTCAATATTCCTTCTAAATTACCAAAAAAAAATGTTAATGTCACTCTAAAGCCAAAAGAAAGACAAAAATAACCCTAAAAAAGTTTCAATAAAACAAATATACCTTTATAAATTTGAAAAAAGAAATTAAAATTTTTTGAAAGATTGAAAAAAAAAATGAGAAAAATGAAAATCTAAGAGGGTGGCCCAAATTGAAAATTATATAAAACAAAATTTTTTAAAAAATCAATAAAAGAAAAACCTTGTTTTTTTTTTTCCTTTTTTTTTTTTAAAAAAAAAAAATAATTTTTGTTTTTATATAATTTTATTTTTGTCATTAAGACATTGATATTGTTTAGTAGTTTAGAGGGACATTAATACAAGAATAATGATTCAATGCCACCTAAATATACAATTTTTCACCACCTTGCATATGTGACAAGGTGGTCCCCCACTACTTTTTGAGTTTTTTTATTTTTTAAAAATAAATTAAAGTGGGGGACCACCTTGCCACATAGACAAGGTGGTGAAAAGTTGTATATTTAGGTGGTAGTGAATCACTACTCTTAATACAATTAAGAGTAATGATTCACTACCACCTAAATATACAACTTTTCACCACCTTGTCTATGTGGCAAGGTGATCCCCTACTAACTTTAGAGTTTTTTTATTTTTAAAAAATAAAATAAAGTGGGGGACCACCTTGCCACATAGACAAGGTGGTGAAAAGTTGTATATTTAGGTGGTAAAGAATCATTTCTCTACAATTAATAGTTTTTGATAACACATTGACAATTAGATGGTAATTTAAAAAAAAAGTAATGAGTATGTGTATTTTTTCAAAAAAAAAAAAAAGAAAAAAGAAAAAAAAGAAGGTATCGAAGATTCATAAGATTTAAGATCTTCTTCCTGAAATAGTTCTACTGGTGAAAAAATATTTCTTCGTGAAACTTATATCTTTCCGTTTTCTTTTCTTTTAAAAAAAAAAAAATTCAATTTTGAATGTCGGTATAAATGCGTTCAACGGCAAGAATTGAACTTGAGCAGCAACCCTACCTGTCAGACTGCATCTACCACTCTTTTCCTCTGCTAAAGAATAAAGATAGGTTTGGCAAGACCTTTAATGTAGATTGAGATTCAGCAATTTTATTTTTTTGCCGGTAATTTTGCACTCGCGTGTCAGATTTGAATCGTGTCAAGATATGAGTATAAGGCTATATAGGTTAATTTTAACTCGACCCATTTAATTAAACGAGTTAAATTCTTCAACTCTAACTCTTTAATTTCATGAAAGAGTTCATATGAAACTCATTGTCAGAATAAGTGACCAAATAATTTAAAAATTATTTGAACGGGTAAAAAATTATTGGAGATTTCAATCCGTCTAATATCCAACCCAATCTAATCATGGGGACTGCTTGGTTGGGGGTGCAGAGTCCCGTGGCTCTTTGTGGTTCAAAAGTTTGAAGATAAAGGGGGTTTTCAAACGGGGCCAAAATTTAATATGGGAAGCACTTTAGGTATTTAAATAGCGTCTCGACTTTCATGGACATGGTAAGAGAAATGTGGGGGGTTGTCACAGCTCTGCGAAGAGAGAGAGAGAAATCAAGCTTGGGGCTTGAAGAAAGATAATTGAGGAGTTGTGTGGTCGAACAGGAGGGTTACGTAGCTTCATCAAGAACGTGGGAGTGGGCGGTCCAGCTAGGCATTCAGCTAGGCATTCTAGAAACCTCATGCGGTGCGTTTTGGGGGTCCTAGGATGGTTGATGCGGTGCGTATTACTAAATAAGGAACTGCCGTTTTATCCCTTAAGCTAGTCGTTTATGAGTCCTTAGTACTGTCGTTCAGTAAGGTTAGAAGTGCCATTGTAAGAGACACTATATAAGTCTCGTTTAGCAGAGAATCAGGGCATCTGAAAAATTGGACTTGTTCCTTGGAGGGTGGCTCCTCGAATCTGCCGCTTATGTTTTCTTAGTAACTTTAAGTATAATTACAGCATATTTTCTCTCTATTTTCTCCCTAATTCCATCTAATTTCCATAAAAAACCCTAAACAGTAACCTACCTGTAACAGGGGTGTGGAATGTGGATATTGCCAAATATAATATGGTCCAAAACCAGAAAGGAAATACATTCAATAAGTGCCACATCGCTGCTTCCGTATGCCATAATACCAATTCTGATGATTATTAAGGAACCAACTCAAAGAATGGTTTCTTTCATTGCTTTCTTTTATTAAGTAGTTATAAGTCAAGGATTGCGTTTGAGCCCATACTAGAAAGTGCGTGTTTTTATTTATTTTATTTATCCTGAACGATTGCTAAATCAGCTGAAGACCACACTTCATAAAGTTGAAGATCATTAGTTCGAATCTCCCTTCACTCTCTCCCTCTCCTTGCAGTCATTTAACCAATGTACTAGTTTTATGTGATAAGACTTAAGAGCTTGTAAACGTGATTGTATTTTTGACCACGCTTACCCTAATAATTTGAATAATGCTATTTTTCACACATATTTTACATAGGCTGATATATTGTAAGTAACTAATATGAATAACCACTTAAAACACATCATATCAATCGGTGTCAAATGCGACAAATAAATGGACATGATGAGCAGGGCATTTCTGTTTAGTAATAATGTATACATGTGCCTTTAGTCAGTACAAATAAATGGTTTCAAGTTTTCAGTCACTCAACTTGCAACCGCATCTACTCTTGAGTCTCAATTTGAATTCCGGGACTAATTCACTTGTACAACCTAAGAGCAATGCAATAATCGATTCAAGTTGTGTGCTGGTGAGATGTGACACATGTTCTCTGCAAAATTAAAGACAGTTGCCATTAAAAATCGTGGATTCTAGATTCATTACTACTGCACTAATGCAAGTTGAATACTTGGGTCTTGGGTTGTGGACCAGATGGGTTCACACCAGTGCAAAAGGACATGAAAGTCCTCTCAATTACTCCTTCCCTCCAATCTCTACAGAAAAATTCTACTCAATACACAAGTTTTGCAGAGACCCACGTGGAAAAAGCAAAGAGATGAAACAGTTTGGTACGAGAGTACAAAGGATTAATGGTGCTCAGGAACCATGTGGAAGATATAGGATGACTTTATTTCTGTAGGACATATACATGCCTGATGCCCCACAATTCTAATCTATGAATGCCTGGATTTAATTCCTCTTCATTCATGACTTAGGCCATCTCCGGCATATGTTTTACTTTAGTTATTAAATCAAATTTAGCTATTTTTGGCATTTTTTTTTCTTCAGCAGATTAGCTACTTTAACAATTTTTTCATAACAGTGAACAGTAAATAGCCAACAATGGCTATTCATTGTTCAACACTACAAGCATTTTTTATAATATTTTCTCAATCTCTCATTCTCCCTCTTCGTCCCTCCCGGTCCTGATGCCCAACGAAACCCTCCGGCCCTCTCGGTCAACACCACCAACCCCTTCCCTCTCCTTCACCGCCGCTGCCCTTCTTTCCTCCGTCCCCAGCAACGTCGTCATTCTCACCCAAGACCTCGCCGATGAGCTCATTCTCGTCGACACCAAGCCCGACAAGCTTCGGGGCGAGATGCTCGACCTCCAGCACGCTATTGCCTTCCTCCCCCACACCAAAATCCACGCCTCCGTCGACTACACCGTCACCATCTGATCCGATCTCTGCATCGTCATTTCCAGGGCCCGCCAGATCCTCGACTCGTCTAGGTTTTGGTTCCTCGCCGCCGATCATCTGGACGCTCGCCGATCCTCATCAGCTCAAGAAATGAGACGGGTTGGGGTTGGGGAGATGGGTTGGGGGAGATCGGAGAGTGAGAGGGAGAAGTGAAAAAAAAAAAATAATAAAGAAAAAGATTAAAAAACAATATTTTAAGAAAATGAAGAGTGGAATAAAGATTATTGTTGGAGTGTTTTTAAGATAGCCAGTGGTTAAAGTATAGATTTGTACTTTTTGAGTAGCTATTTTAACTCCAACTGCTGGAGATGGCCTTAAGTTATGTTTAGTACACAGAACGACTATTTCATTAAGAAAAGAAATAGCTTTCATTGAAAATATAAGGTAGAATGAAATAGCTTTGGAATTGCCATTCTTGAGAGGAATAGTCATTTTTCAATTTAAGGAATATGTATTTCCTCATGAGTAATGGAAATGACTATTCGAAGTTTTAGAGCCTCATTATATGTTCTAACATCAAACTATTCTATTCAACATTTTTTCATTCCTAAAAAAAATTAATCATTTTTTTCAATGGGATGATCATTTCGCGTACTAAACGTATCTTTAGTCTTCTCTTTTTTAAGAGGTAGGTTACAAGAACTGACAACCTTCTCACCCTCCACTCCATTTCTATGGGCCCTCAATGTCTATCATAATTTTTTGCAGGCTGGTTGATGATATCATTCAATTCCCATTTATCCATAGTCCCCATTGTACAATATGCTTTGACCCTCTTGGTTTTTATTTTTTATTTTTATTTTTATTTTTTTTTATTTTTTATTATTATTAATTTTTTTTTTTTGGATGAATTAGATTTCCATTCAACAAACCAACACATTTCACAAACTCTTCAGCACTTCAGCTAAAACTCTGTGTTATGGGCCTGCTAGATAAGACAACTGTAATGCTTGCTTGGACAACAACAACCCATAGTGACAAAGGGGATTCGGGTAGCAAAAGGGATACAGCCCAGAGTGATGGAAGGAATTCGGTAGTAGATGGGATATTCACATAGCTTCTAGAATAAGTCCACCTCATATATGTTAAATTACTGCTTTAGCCCTGTAACGGTGCACCTAGAAGCATCTTTTAGTTTTGTATTCCTTTGTTGGTTAGTCGTTCATTTTGGAGGGAAGAGATGGCAATCGGTTAGAATATATTCTAACCGCTTGGCTTATTTAAGGAAGGGGAAGGGTAGCTAAGAGAGCAAACTAAGATTTTGATTGAATTGTTTCCATTTTGAGAGATCGGGCCTCTCTAAGAGCCCCCCTCTATACTCAGTACAATCCAGCTTCCATTCAACTTGCCAATTCTCATTTCACCATAAAAATAGCCTTTACACTCTGATACTTCTGAACAATATCAAAAACAACCAAACTCTACCATTTCCCACCTATACACCAAACATACTCTACAAAACACAAAGAAACAAACTTAAAAGAATCCAACAGCTTTACAAACAAAAGGTAAGCAATACAAAACAATCATCGAATGCATCCAGCTGGGAGATTGTTGGACACTTATGGCTTCCGCATTGTATATGACACTGGTAGTAATCTGGATGCTCGTGTTTCCTCAGTTCTTATTGATGGGCCTTGGGTTTGGCCTCCCACTCGATCTAATCTCCTTGTGGAGATTCAGAGCCGGTTGTTTGATGTTGCTATTGGGGAAAGAGACATTCCGGTATGAAAGGCTTCTAGAGGGATCTACTTATGCTTTGAAACTTGGAACTATCTTAGGACTAAGTTTACAGAAGTTGCTTGGAGTCATGTGGTTTGGTTTGGTTTCCCTTGGCAATCCCATGACATGCGTTTATCTTATGGCTTGTTTTCAGGGGTGCTCTCATTACCAAGGAGAGAATGTGTTGTTGGGGTTTTGAGGGCAACACTTTATGCATATTCTGTTATGGGGGACAAGAGTCTATAGATTATCTTTTCTTCCATTGTAGCTTCTGTTGGCGCATATGGAGAAATTTGATGGCCCTGTGTTTGGTTCAGCAGCCTTCAACCGAATGGGACGATGTTGTGAGTTGGTCGTGTTCTCTTAAAGGCCGTAACTTGCAAGTTCTAGTCTGTAAGTTGTGCTTGGCGGCTGCTGTTTATCATTTGTGGAGGTTGAAGAATGACTTGTATCATGGGAATACCCCAAGGACCGAAGAAACTCTTGTTGCCCAAATTCAATGGGAAGTGAGAAATAGACATTTGTTTCGAAGGAAGGGTGGGAGGTCGGCCATGGCTACTCGGCTGATGCAGATTTGGAGATTGTAGTTGTTTTGTGTTGTTGGTAGATTGCTAGTTGCTTTACTGTAAGGCTAGTTTAGCTTGTGTTGATTTTGTTTTAACCGGAGAGATTTGTACTTACAGTGTTTGGTTTATAAAGTGTAAGTTCAACCAAAAAAAAAAAAAAAACCAATCATCAAACATCGATCAGCAGCAAGCCCAACCAACCATATTGCTGCAATATAGCAGAAATTCCTCTTGTATGTCCCAGTTTCTACATTTTCTGATGTCTTCTTAAACTTTCCTTTTTTCAGAGTTCTCATTCTCACTTCCCACAGGGTTTTTTTTTTTTTTTTTTTTGGGTGTAAAAGCTGCTCTTCTATTTTTGGCTGTCTCCCATGTTTAAACTCATACTGAACCTCTTGTTTTTAAACTTCTCTTCATTATTTTTATATCATTGTCTTTAACCTGAAGGAAGCAAACAATTGAAATACCATGAAGCAAAAATTTAAGACTCTATGGAGCTCCTCCCCAACTTGAGGTATCTATTTGAAAATGCCACTTACAATTTTCTCTCACTCACATTTTTGTTCTGAGGAAAAGCTAAAGAGCATCCGTTCTTTACATGAAGGAACCTCGTGTTGTGCAAAACCTTACACCTCTTCATCCTTTCACAAATTATACCTCTTTTCACAATTAATTTTCCACTAGCTGCAAGTGGCAAATTAAACTCGTCTATATATATATATATATATATATATATATGAGAAATTCTATATATTGTATTTTTACTCTACAACTCTCTCACAATGCAAATGTTTTTCAATGTCAACTAATCCTTAGATTACTATTTTTTTTTTTTTTTAACAATGACTGATCCAAAAGTTTGTTAGAATTGTCACGTCATTATTGTGAGAGATTTATTATGTGTCAATCCAAACCAACTTTTACATCAATTGGTTTCAGACTGTGTAATATTTATTGGATAAAAATATGGTATATAATCCCAAGGGATTGGCTCGAGTGTAAGTCACTTAGTTCTAGTGCTTCATAAAGCATCAAGTCTAAACTTCGACTCTTTAAGTGCAAATAATTCTTTGAGCACACCCGTCAGTCAAAACCTGAGCTTTACTCAATCGGTGTGAAAAGGGCATTTTGCACATTGTCCCGAAAATCTAGTCGGGCCGAAGCCGCCGAACCCATTGATACCCCGGTTATTGAAAAAAGTTATACAGCATTACTCTATATATATATATATATATATATATATCCTCTTCTTCTTTTTTATTCCGGGCTTGTATAATTTAGGCCATAATACACTATCAAAACAAGTATCATATCAAAAACCCAATAACCCAAGTATCAAAATTATATGTTTCCCAATTCAGTTTTACTTGAACACATGAACTCATTCTCAAACAGTAATTTAATAAAGCAGAAAATCTCCACCAATTTTTAATCCTAAAAATTGTTCGAACCTCATTCAATCATCAGCGCCGGCCTCTCCGTCAGCAGGCGACTTCCGGGCAGCGTCGGCAACGACATCGTCGGGATCGTGGGCCGGGTCGGACCTGTCCATGGCGGCCCGGACCTTGTCGAGGAAGGGCTTGAAGGCGAGCTCAATGGCCGCCCACCCCAACGCTAGGGCTCCGAATACTACCATTGCTTGCTTCGTAGCCGCCGATTTCCCCATCCTTCTCTTCTTCTTCAAGAAAAACCTTTCAACAGCAGGCCGATGGGATTTTCGTGTAAAAGCGTTTTAGGCGAAATGAATTTGAGAGAACTTTGGTCTTTGGAGGCGTGTGGGAGCCGACGCTTTGGGGGACCGCGAGGGCGTTTTTTATGGGGTGTGTTTTTTTTTTTTTTTTTTGGTTAAAAAAAAAAAATTCCAAGGGATTGGAGAATTTGTTTTTTAACACGTTCACACAAGAGGGAATAGAGATTCAAACTAATGACTTCCACTTTATGAGGCGTAGTCCTTAGTCAATTGAACTATTTCTTAAGGACAGGGCTCAAACAATCAAAAAGGGGTGAGCACCTCAATAACAAAGTCCAAATGAAAAAGACAATACCCAAACATAACAAAGCAAAAGACAATCCATTAAAGATTACAAAATGATTGTTAACGATTCGAGCCTTTCTAAAGGCCGCACATGGCGTTAATAAATGGCAAAGGAACACGATGAGGGGCCCCGAACAAAATTGCTAGTAAAACAAGGTGAAGCTCATACAAAATTTAACAAAGACTTTACTATTTTGAAAGATTATTTTGGAAGGTAACACATTTTAAGAAGTGAATATTGAATAATATTGTAACGCCCCCAAACCGCTAAAGGTTAGGTTCGTCTATTTTCATACACCAAACTGCAAAGATTCGTAAGGTCTGCCAGATAACCTAGCTAATATGCTGAATTAAGTAAATTAAAAAAAATAATAATAATAATTTTAAAACTCAGAGCTTTAATAAATGCGGAAACAGTTATTTCAAAAAGAGCAATTATGTTTGATTCAATAATTGAAAATCTAAAGAAAAACCAAATTTATTGTGCAAGTGCACTTATTGAGGTAACAGAAAAATAATATCCTACTGCTAGCCTAGATCCCATCTCGGCCGCCTAGGTCTTTCTGTTCATAACCTGAAAACAAAACAAAAATAAAGGGTGAGCGAGAAATGCTCAGTAAGACAACCCTCAACCATAAAACGGTTGAGTTAACTTCATTTTCTTTAAAACAATTATTAAAATACACTTGAAATCTAAATTTCTAGAACACAATTCAAAATTCGGCATTTTACTTAACACATAAAATACCCGTTAACAATTAAGACTTCTCATATATAGGGCCCATGTACACTATTACACCCTGTGTACTAGGGTTGCGCGGTTTACTGCGACCTTAGGCAGGTAAACTGTGGCCACATGCCTGCCCCGTCAGCTAATTAATTGAAGTGCACTTAGCATGACATAAGGATGGATTACCGCATTCTCTAAGTTTTTCAGCGGTTGCGCTTCCATCCAAGCAACGGTATCGAGCTTAAATTCTGCAAATCTCTGTGAATATATCTGGGGCCAAAATAATAGTCTCCTCCACACACGTGCCTCATTTATAAAAATCTCATTCTCATAAATTATTCTTATTCCTTTGATAACTCTTGAGGCAACGTGTGGGAGGGTTTTTACTCTCATTTTCTCATTAATTTCAAAAAGCTGTAACTTCCTGTCTCGGGAACCAACTAAACAATTTACTAATAATTAGAAAATCCTTTATAATCAAAGCTTCTCTTAAAACTGTGATTTTAAGAATAACATTTATACCGACAACTTTTATCTCAAAACTATTTTTAAAACAATCCTTCATGCATCAATATAATTTGAAATACAGAACAAGAACAATTAATTGCAAATATGCTAATAAAAGGATAAAGTAATATGACATAAAACAATTTGAGAAGGGGTAGAGGATCCCTTACCTCTCCGAATGCAACTAAAGCAAATTCCTTGACAGCTAACTAGTCACCTGAATACAGGTTCCAACAAATTAATACTACATACTCGACACTAGAAAATATCCAGACACTACTACGGTTCGTCTTGCTATCCTATTGAGAATGGATTCCCTAGATATGTTTAAAGACATTAATAAAGATAATTGTCATCAGAAATATTTTCCTTCAATATAATAAAGTTTAATAAATTCCGATATCACGAACTATACTCTTAATAAAAATGGTTTATAAAAATGATCCATGATTTTTAAGAAATTTACGAGAAGGTTTGAAACAGTTGAACTAAAATAGTTTTGCTTCTCTGTGGAAAAGATTTAAAAGAAAAATAAAATAAAATAAAAATAAAAGAATAAACAGTAAGACTAGTCTGCTATGTTTACGGCTAGAAAAGAAAAATATATATATATATATATATATATATATATATATAACATGAATCACTCGGGCGTGGAGACCCTGCTGTCCAAAAAGAAGGAAATAATAAAAACAATAAAGGCTATGCCTCCTGTGATTTTGTTGCTAGGAAAGAAAAGAAAAGAAAATAAATAAATAAATTAAGAAACCGAGAGAGGCACTCGGCGTGAAGCTTCTTGAAGGAATAAGAATAATGATAATAAGAGGAATTGCAAGTTTGGCATATGGTACTACAGAATTTCTGTAAAGGAATTGGAAGAAATAGGAGGGTGACGTTGGTGCTAGAAAAAGAAAGAGTAAAAAAAAAAACATGCAAATAGGACAAGAGCCTTGGCTGCATGCCAAGCAGAAAAGTAAAATATCAAGGCCAAAAAGAAAAGTCAACAGTAAAGCTAAAGAAAAAAAAAAAAAAAAAATCTAGCTAGTCCTAGAGACTTGAGATGATTGCACTAAACTGAAAAGGCCATGCCACCGCACGTTAAGGCTGCTACGGTAGGAAAAGAAAGAAGAGAGAAAAAAAAAAAAAAAAAAAAAAACAAAAGAACAAGAAAGTTGTACATTTCGTCGGTACAACAGAAAAGAAAGAAAAGAACATAAATATGAAAAATATACCTGTAGGTAGAAGTGAAGGAAGCTGAAAATCCTTGTACGCAGTGCGAGGGAAAGGAGAAGGCTTGAAACTTTTCGGTGATGAGAGGAGAGAGTGACGGCTAAGAGATTTATTTATAGGAGTAGGGTTTTATTCTTTGGCTGCTAGGATTTTATATAATAAAACAGGTATTTTAATAAGAATAAAATTGAATAAAAATATAAAATCTGGTCCTCATATTTTTTATAAATATATAATATAAAAGTGGAACTTAAATTGATATAAATTTATTAAATTTAACAGCAGGTGTTTTAATAAAATATAGAAACGGTTATTTAACAACAAGGAATAAAATAAATTATATGTAAAAATCAGGCGTTTATTATTCCCGTCTAATTATCCATTCTCATAGGTGGTAAAGACTATTCTACCCTCGAAAGGGGCCGGGGTCATTACAAATATATACGACAAAATTTGAGTAAATATAAACAACTAGTGGAGGATACATTGGGTGCTTAATTTGTTGCACAACTAATGGATATGTCATGTTAGAAGAGATGCAAATTCTGTTACTCATAGACTAACCAAAGCAGTAATTAAACAAGTTAAGATGAGATTTAAATGGAAGAAATTCTTAATTATATATGTAATATTGGTTTTTTAGAAGTGTTAGCATGTGAATAGAAGGAGGATGTTAATTTTTTTTAGTGGCTCTAATCATATATTGATACGTATTAGCAAGTCATAAAAGAAGTTTTAGATCGATTATAGATGTAACAATTCTGTATATATTGAGAGTTTTTGGAAGAGTGAATTTAGAAAATTGCATCTAAGATTGATATGCATCTTAGATGCCTGAATGTGTGAAATTCGATCGGTTAAGTTATAAATTTATTGAGAATGAGAAAATTATTAAATTGATTCATGAGGTTGAACTTGTATCAAATTAATGTTTGCGATATAAACTTTTGTTTAACCGAGCAACCAATGGATCAGATTTATTTGGTCAGGCAGTTTTAAATTATAATTGATGGGTGGTCAAGCTTAATTTGTTGGTTTGAGAAGCTTTTTTTTTTTTTTTTTTTGTTTTTTGGTCAGTACAAGCCTGCAGATTGCTTGCTAGCCCTTCATCTAATGAACAATCTAAGCAAATTGGTTGTCAATCATTTTCATCTATTTATTTTATCAAATTAAACAACACAAAAAGGATAAGTTCAAGAATAAGTACTTGACATTTTCAGTAATTAGTATTTTGTCTACTAATAATTGTTAAATATCTTGGAATTGGGGTTTTCCCATTTCGTCTTTTGCTTAAAATTTAAGCAACTATTGATAAAAGCTGCCACATGTAGCATAATTTGAAGTATCATCAAATTCCAATCTATATGAAAAAGGGTGAACGAATATATATAGTATTATATATAGATAACTTTATTGTTTTTATAAAAAGGTATTTAAACTTTAAAAAGTGTTAATTTAGGGTATTCATTTTTTAATTTTTTTTCAATTTCAACAATCCGTTAGGATTTTTCGTTTAATCTTGTCAAAATTCTCAAAATACCTATCTGTTTTTTTTTAAAAAAAAAAAGAAAAAAAAAATTGCTAGAATTTAGGTGTTGGTCAGAATTTAACGGAATTTACAAAAAATGCATATGCCTAAATCTTTGAAAAAAATTTATAATTTTTTTTTTTTTAAAAAAAAAAATACAAAGGAATTTTAGAAATTTTGATTAGATTTAACGAAAAATCCTAACGGATTGTTGAAATTGAAAAAAAATTAAAAGATTGATATTTTAAATTAACACTTTTTAAAATTAAATACCTTTTTACAAAAATAATAAAAGATAAATTATTATAAGTGAAGTTTTCTACCATATAAACGGTACATATTGCTGCTCACACAGTTTTCTTTTTCAAGGGCATATATGATTTGTGCCCAAGGTATTGCCTATAGTCAAATCAGCGGCTAATTAATTAAATAGTACTAATTACAATGAAATATGACCCTGTTTGATAAACTCCCCCTCTTTTCCCTCCTCTTCTTCTTCATTATTTTCTTTTTTTTTTCTTTTTTTTATTCACTTATTCCAGAAAAAAGTCAATATCAAAACATTATAATTTTTTTTCACTTTTTATATCTTATAAATTATTTTTTATTATTATTCAAATAAAAAAAAACTCAGTACAAACTTGAATTTTTTTTCACTTTTCCATAAAAAAATTTCAAACTTTTTACTACTTTATATCACATAAATCGTATTTTATTCCTACTTAAAAATAAATAAATAAATAAATAAATTCCATCCACAAGGGTTACTATACAGGGCCATGGCAATTGTGGACTGGAAAATGATAGAACTATATATATAGAAAAGGTCATTGAGGAATTTCTACAAACAACTTGTATGCAGTTATTTTCCTACAAACCAGTCAACTTGTATGCGATCTAAAAAAGGGACATAAACAGACAAAAATTAGTTACAAAATAGCCGGTCAACTTGTATGCTATCTAGAAAAAGGGCACAAATTGACAAAAATTAGCTACGAACTGGTTTGTAGTTAATTTATGTCCGACATAAATTTACATGTGTCTCTTAGCATGGGAGAATCATATGTTTTTTTAATGAACAAAGATTTCCTCCAAAATGGTAAAATGGGCTAAAGGAAGTTCTTTAAATTCAGCCTATAAAAATGACATATGCTTATTTGCATGTGAGAATCTCATATGCATTTTTAATAAATTTTCTTTCAAATTTTTCTTTACAATTAAAAAAAGTATGTTCGTCTCACATGCAAATTGACTGTGTTAGAAAAACTTTCTCTAACCCAGTTTAAAAGAAAACTGTGTCATTTTTTAATAGTAAGTACTTCTCACGTGTTTTTTTAATAATAGTACATGTTTTAAGAACATATATCGTATGATTAGATTTGTAAGAATTACTTACAAACTTCTGTCCTTCAAAAAAAAATTCCCCTTTTACAACCACAGCCAATCACAATCATAGTTCCAAAACAAGAACCCATAGAAAACAATTTAATAAGCTTGGAAATTACTTCAACGGTCAAAAAGGGACAAAAGACGTTGCCAAATTTGATAATTGAGAAACGATATATATAAGCATTCTATTTTTTTAAATAAATTCCGATGTTGTTGACTGAGTAGCCCCATTAATGTTTTGGTGCACAGTTAATCATGGTATTTTTGTTTCATATTCGTAATGACAACATAAATGTAACGAAATCTGTGATCTTAATAATATATATGATGATCGATCTTATTGAGTTGATACAAACACCATGAAACAAACACTTTTGGGTGATCGATCGACCTTTAGTAAATCATGGTCGAGAATTATTCAGACAGCAACACATGTAGACATATCATAGAATTACAGGAAATAATTCCATGTTAATCACTGAATAAACCGCCTAGGGGTTGGAGGTGAAGTTGAAGTTTGAGCATGTAGTTCGCCTGCCGAACAGAAGAGAGCTGAATCCTAGCCTCGACGTTGCCAAATCAAACTGCAAAAGATTGTCCTCCAACTGATATCCTCCAAGAACAATCGAAGTCCTTGGCTTTTCACCTCCATTAACAACTCCAAGGCACAATACATCCTCGCTAACCTCAACCATCGAGTTGGCACCGAAAATGCTCCAGTAAACACTCTCGTTTTGCAAAACAAGATAGATGGTCGGCACAGACGCCCCAAGACGCGTGCTCAGCACGTTCTCGGAGCTGAAACAGACGTCGAATGGCGCCACAGAAGCCACCCTCGTGATGTTCCTGGCAGCAGCCTTAGCGATAAAAGCCTCGGTCAATGCGTTGTAGATAGATTTCTCCACAACGGTGTAAGGGTTGACAGTGCTAATCTTAGTCCCGCCAAAACCTTCACTATCAATGGAAAGCAGTGTTGTGTTTATTTTCACGACCACGTCATCAACCTTGATAGATTTTACGCCGATGAAATACTCTGACGACGGCTCGCCTTGTGTGTAGGCCGAGGCTGTGCTTACAGGGTTGATAAACAACGGGGTGTAGGTGAGGGACTGAGAGACATTAACATTAGGAAGTAGAACGTAAGGAGAATCCCCGAAAAATACGACACCGTTTGAGGTGGTTGAAGAGGATAAGCAAATTGCAAATTTCCTGTGGAAGCTAAAGGCAGAAGCAAATTGCGAAGGAAATGCAATTCTAGTCCTGCCGAGTCCAGCCATACCTGAAACCCCACCGGCGAGACCCTCCAAGAGGAAAGTTGGCGCGCATGAGAAAAGGAACCGGGACACCGTAACGGCCCGGCCAGGGTTCGACCCGTCGGTCGATTGGACGGACACGACATCTTCGGCTACCTCACCACTGGTGGCGGTGTGGGTAACGGAGTTGCCGGGTGTGACACCGCATGTATTGTTGTTGCACCCTGGCCTGGGGGCTGAAAAGCAATCCCCGCAACCACCGGCTCTAGCTAGTGAGCATTGGGCTGAGTTGCACCGGGCAGGGCGGTATGTGGAGGACACATAATTCTGCTCACAATCTACCCACAAAAATTGGCCGCCAAGATCAAGTACTAGGCTCAACGGAACAAGTGGGGTTCTTTGGTTAATACGCGTAACGTATTGGAGGGTGGCGGCGTCTTTTGAGACGGGAACAACGAGGGCTTTTGGCCGGAAAGATTGTTGAGCAAAAGAAGGAGCAATGAGGAAGAGGAGGAAGGTGGAGAAGATGAGGAAGTATTGATTAGAGGAGGCCATTATTGAAAGAAATTAAGAGAGGTACGTATTAGAAATGGGGAGGAGGCAATCTGTATTTATAGTTGTGGGGCGGCTTTGGATAAGTAGTCAAATGAGGCTGCCGAAGCTCAATCCAGAATAGAGTATGCCCTTTCTAACGTTATCTTTCAACTATTTTTGTTTTGTTTTGTTTTTTCTTTTTTCTTTTTTCTTTTTTTTTATTGACAAAAGGACAAGATGTGGCCGTCGCTTTCACAAGTATATTATTAAGTTACGTGACAAGGTTATAATTAATTGATTGTAAAATATTTGGGATATTATACTTTCTTTTTCTTTTTATATATATAAATTGATGATTAAAAGTGTATTATTGGCAAATTAGACATTAACTAAATAAATTAAAAAGTTCAAATTTTTTCTTAATTATTTTATCTTGATAATTTATAAAATAAAAAATAAATTGTAGTAATAAGTGTAGTAGAAGAGTGGTTGATTCTCTCTTTTTTCTCTCTCTGCGAGTCCCTTTCTTCCTAGAGAGATCCTTGTGAGTATAGTTTTCTCCGGAGGCCACCCCCCTCCTGGTACTGATTTTCTCTTTGGCTCCTTATGAGCTAGGGTAGTTTTTTGTTCCTCTGACTTGTTCCAATAGGGATAGATTTCTCCTAACCAATAGGGTTGTAAAACTTTTGTTCCCCCCAGCTAGATTCGGTGGTGGCTATGTTTCTCCTAACTTTTACAGCTACGGAATTGGTTTTTTTATTTTTTTTTTCCTCTTGTTTTGGCAGATCGATAGGCTGGAGTTGTTTTGAGGAGTGACCTTAGCTTGTGTCTCCGACTCTTTCGAGCTAGATCTACAACGTTTCGCCAGAAACCTTGTGACACGACCCGCTCAGCCGTGTTCGCCGTCCGTTTTTTAAGCTGCCACCTTAACCACCGGCAATGTTAGGCCTCCACATGCAGTGTGTGGCTCACGTGTGGAGAGCTACGCTCCTCTCTTCTGGCCGGGTTTTGGGGGTGTTTTAGAATGAAGGGGTGTCCAATGACAGCAGGGGAGGTCCAAGGGTGGCGCGTGTTTTGCATGCGTCGGCATCCGGGCGGTTTTCTTCCTTCGGCAGCTTCTGGGCTTCTATTATCTATATTTTTCTTTTTGTATATCCTTGTCTTTGTTCACAGTTTACCTTTGTAATTGGCTGTAAATTACTTGGGCATTTTAGGTGGCTTGTAAGTTAGACCAAACCCTCTCATTTTAGTTGGGTTGTGCTTCAATGTAAAGAGATGACCCAATTGTTTGTTCATGTAATTTTAAGTTTGTTGCTTAGGTAGCTATTTTAAGCTAGGTTTGTTCCTAGCTTAGTAGTTAGGGATTCTGCATTTCTATTCATTACCTTGGGCCTACGAGCATGTGTTTGTAGCTATCGAGCTGTTGTATTTGCCTTCGGGTTTGTTATCAATGGAAGTTCCAGATTCTTTAAAAAAAAAAATTAATAATAAGTGTAGTAGTTCAATTCATTATACATATTTTCTAATTGTGGTAAAGAATTAGTCAAAATTCTCCTATCATAAATATTTTTATATCGCCCTTGAAATATCTTTAAATAGAAAGCTCACTTCACATTGGAGTAGGAGTAACCTAGTAATGTTATGATTTTTATTTTATTTTTTTATTATTATTCTCTTAAAGTTGACGTAGATTTTAAAATCATCATTGGATCACAATCCACTACTGATTCACTCTGAGTCTAATGATAATTCTAAAAGCCACATAAATTTTAGAGGATAAAAAAATTACCTCTAGCATCACTCCTACACAATTATTCAATCAAATAATATTTGTGCATGTAAGTGATTAATGAAAGTAAAAGATTTGGATGAATGATACCAAATGTTATCAATACTCAACTCAACTAAATTTTTCCTTTTTAATCTCAAATTTTTATTTTTTAATGTTATATGCATGTATGTATCATTATTTTTTTTAAAAGAAAAAGTGAAGAAACAATTATTATTATAGAAATCATGTTTAGATTCTAAGAGCATCTCCAAAAGACTTTTCATATGATTCATAATAACTAAATATAACTATTATGAGCCATTTTATTTCTCGAACATATACTTCAAAATAGAGCATCTCTATCTATTTTGCTACAATGAATTTAGTCTTTTTTATTCTTTTCTCTCTGTCTCTGGCTCTGCCTCTCCTTCAACTTTCACAATAAAAAATACATTAAAAAATAATATTTAAAAAAAGAAAGTGTGTGATAAATAATCTGTTGAAGTTTGTATTGAAAAACTGATAGCTAAAATAAAAAAATGTGTATTTTGAGTAACTAAAATAACTAATACTGCTGAAGGTGCTCTAATAAATTAACATATGACGACGCTTAATCTCAAGTTGATCCATTAAATCATTGGCATTTGTTTGTCAAAAAAAAAAAAAAAAAAAAAAAAATCATTGGCATTTGACAGAGCTCTCAAACTCATATTTACAATAAAGAAAATGTATTAAAAAAAAAAAAACAAAAAAAAACTACCAAAGAAAAGTGATGCAACAAGGTAAGCAAGAAGTAGCATTTGCAAACACAAAACTAACAACAGTTTTTACTGGATCAGGATCCCCTCAAATTCTTTGCCCGAATTTGATACAATTCGGGCAGGTTGTTGTGAGTAAGCATTTATGAGATTCACCTGACCGGATAAGCAGTTAGGCAGCCCAACTTTTATTTGGTTAGGTGGCCGGGTCTCATAAATGCTCACTCACAACTGCCTGCCCGAATTGTATCAAATTCGGGTAAAGAATTTGAGGGGATCTTAATTCGTTTTTACTCGAATGGTTTGCTTAATTTCATGATTATCAATTTATTAGTGCCCCAATTTGTACAATTTTAATAAAACTCTACTTCCATCACTTTTTTCTTGCTGGAATTAATTTTAAATTTTCCATTAATTAAGTCGCTTATTATCTAGTCTACATAATAATAATAATAATAATAATAATAATAATAATAATAATAATAATAATAAGACATTGACGTGGAATTATGGTATCGGTTTCGTTTGATTAATTAGTTGGTGAGATTATCTTCATCTTAGAGGAACTCGCCGACATTTCGAATTATGAATATCCTTTATAATACGCGTACAGAATGCGTGGTCAATTGACTCATTTAGAGGGATATTAGATAATTAATTAATAAGATAATCTTCCCTGCAAGGCTGGCAATTATTTGTTTTTTGTAAGGCCGGCCGGCAAGACTCAAGAGTCTGACATTTTGGTGGGGCTTTACATAATCATACTATAAATTTTTATTTTTATTCAAACATGAGAAAGGAAAAGGGGATCAAACTACAATCCAACCGAATCATAATGGAAAAGGCAGTAAAAATAGACACAAATAAAAATCAGTAAGCAATGGTAATCATCGATGATTCCAGAAAAATTATAAACGAGCCGGGCCTTCCTGGGACCGCACTGGGTGGTTTAAAATGACAAAATGACTCATGATAACGTATAGAAACACGAGAAAAATATGAAAAAGAAAGAAACTAAAATTCTCCTCCAATTTTGTAATATTTATCATTTATTTTTTTTTTAAAAAAAATATTAATAATTTTTAATTTTTTTTATTGAAGATAAGCCAAACTCATAGTAATTCAATTATCATAAAGCATCTATGGTCATAATTATTATGGTCAAAGTCAAAGTGTCATAGTCAAAGCATCTGTATTTGGGTGGCTTGTCCAATAACACCACGTCTCTCAGCAATCAGCATTATCTAGACGACTAGACACCACGCCCACGGTACCAGATGAATTTAACATATATTTATTCATTGTCCCAAAATGTTACTGTCACAATTATTTCATTTGGTTCGATGGAAAATAATTATTTAAAAAATATTATTTTGTATTATTGAGTGTTTAATGCAATGAAAAATAATAGTCTACCGAAAGTATTATTCATTTGGCTGAAAAAGCTTCTTAAACTTTTGTAATATAGTTTTTAGTTTTTAAAATTGTAAACCTTTTTTTAAATTTGTATTTATAATTCTCAAACCGTTAGACCACAGTTAAAACTTCCCCTGACCACCGCTGGACATCCACCGAACCTTTGCCGAAGGATTTTAGTTTAACTTTTTTTAAAAAAGTATTAATATTTTTATGTTGAGAATAAAAATTGATTTTTATAAATTAATATGATTAAATGAAAAAAAAAAATTACGATTTCCCGTAAGAGTCAAACACCCAAAAATGTTTTAAGCGAAAAATATTTTCCTGAAAACATTTTTCCACGGATAATATTTTACATCGAAATAAACAAAGCCTAAATAGACTATTGAGAAATGCCTTTTTTACATTTTTGATACATCTCTGCACTTTTTTTTTTTTTTTCTTTTCAAATCAACGATTAGATCTGTTGGATCCACAACTGATCCAGTTATTAATTTGAAAAAAGATGTATTTAAAGATGTACATATAGTAGGTCTCTAGACTATTTATTATATTTATGTGAGATTTTTTTATCTAGTGAAATTTTAGGTTTGAGTCTTTTGTAAGTTTATGGTACCCTAGTAGTCACTAGTTTCCCTATTCAACATGAGTTCTAGGCTTGGGCTATCTTTTTAACGAATCCGAACCCGAACCCGAGCCCGAGCCCAAAATAAATTGTTTATTGAATTTTCAACACTTGAACAACAATTCGAAAAGTGCTCCCGACAAAAGATAATTTATGCTCCGTTTGTTTCGGCGTAAAATGATTTCCAGAAAATGATTTCGGTATTTTACGGTGTTTGGTAGGGGCGAAAATAACGGTCAACGAAAATCATTTTCGGTTTGACCGTAAAACCTTCTTTAATTTTTGGAAAACGATTTACGGTTTTTAAAACCGTAAATCGTTTTCCAAAATTATATTCTTCGTCCTTACACGCACGTTTGATATCTGACTGTCCGAATCCGACAATAATCGGTCATTCGAAAATAGGCAACACCGGAATCCGGCATCATCAAGTCACTGGAATAATGCCGGCGTCGGAATCCGACCACCGGAATCCTGCCGGCTGCCGGAATACCGCCGGCCGCCGGAATCCGGCCATGGACCGAAACCGGCCGGAACCCGGCCTGATCTGACCGGATCCAGCCACTGATCCGGCCGGATCTGGCCAAAATGGCCGGGATCCGGCCGGATATGACCGGATCCGGACACTGAACCGGCCGGATCTGGCCAAAATGGCCGGAATCCGGCCGGATATGACCGGATCCGGACACTGATCCGGCCGGATCTGGCCGGATCCGGCCACTGATCCTGCCGAGATCCGGCCAAAATGACCGGATCCTGCCGGATCTGACCGGTTCCGGAGGTTTCCTGCCGGAATCCGGCAATTTTGGCCGGATCCGGCCAAACATGTTCGCCGGATTCCGGCGACGGCGACCTGTCGTTGCCGGATTCCGGCGACAGTTGCATTTTCACTTTTCGTAATTTTTTCGTGCGAACCAAACGCCGAAAAATGTTTTCGAGAAAATAATTTCTTTTGAAATTGATTTCGTCGAAAATATTTTACGACGGAAACCATTTTACGTCGAAACAAACGGAGCATTAGTATTTTTACTCATCTTAACGGGGTATTTTGGTATTTTTATTCATTTCACCCAAAGATGTATCGTTCAAGTTAAAATAAAATTTTAACGGTGAATTTTAAGTGAAAATGGCCAAATAGTTTAAAAAGAACATTGTAACTTATTTTAATTTAGAAAATACATTACATTTAAAGTGAAAGTGCATCGTGGGCTAGTATAGTTTTCCCTAAAATATAACTTGTTTTTAAAGTAAGAGTTATATACTTAGGCTCTATTTGATTCGGTATAAAATGTTTTCGGTTGAAAATTCAAAAAATATTTTTTATATTTTTATTTAGTCATATTAATTTATAAAAATCAATTTTTATTTTCAACATAAAAATAGTAATATAAATAAATTAAAAAATTAACCTAATAATTTGAGTTTCGACAGTGCTTTGGTGAAGGCCTGTTGGTGGTTTGAGGGTGGCTCGATTGTGGTGCGGCAGTGGCTAGCGGGGTGGTTCGATGATGATTCGGCGGTGGTCGAGGGTGGCTCGGTAGTGGTCCTGCAGTACCCGGTGCTGGCTTACAAAATTTAAAAATTAAAATCATTTTCCGAAACTTAAAAAAGCTTTTTAAGTTGTACAAAATACTAAAAAAATATGGAAACATATTTTATATCGAAACAAATTGAGTTTTATTAATTAATTAATATATTTTTAAATCATCAAATAGCTGGTTTTTGACCCAACCCATCTATTAGACAAATGATAGAGAGAGAAACTGAAGGGAAAATCTCAATGACAAGTTCTGCACGATTATTGAACATAAAATCTCGAAGTGAGATGTTTCTTGCCATTAAAACATAGCAAAATTTCAAATACTATCAAGGCAAATGAATTTATTTTCACTTGTACAATAAATTATTCTTAAGGACCGTCTAACGTCATCTGCTAATTATTTGGTCCCTGGTAGTGGTATATAAAAGAATTACACATGTTCAAGCTTAGTTCAAACAAAATCCTAGAGATCCTCGTGTTAAAAAAAAAAAAAATTTAAAAAAAATGATAAATTGGGTCATTGGATTTGGTTTTTGACAAATAGCTTCATAGCCTCATAGGATATACAAACAACAAATCATTCTCTATATTACACCTAAGTGACAAATAAATTTCAACCATTTTTTTGTTGTTGTAGTCTTCGTGTAAAAAAAAAAAAAAAAAAAAACATTGGTTTTGGGGTGAGAATCTCACTGGAGGGGTCGCTAAACCACCATCAAAGCTGATTAGAGGGAGTGGAGGTGATTCGATCACCTTAGAGGTGGACATACAGTCAGAAGGGTGGTCAAACCACTCAAGGCTAGTGCTCATATTCTTATTTTTTTTTTAATTTTTTTTTAAGATGTTATAATGAAAGAGTAGTGCTACGGAGAAGCACTATTTCCAGAATTCATTTGGAAATAGTGCTTCTTCATGGCACACTTGTAATTATAGTAATTACAAGTGTGCCATGGAGAAGCACTTTTTCCGGATGAATTCCGAAAAAAATGCTTCTCCAAAGCATTACCATAACGAAAAATTGGACTAAACTTGTAAAGAATGAGTTCTTTGTCAGGTAAGTGCACCATAAAAAGCAGCGGAGGAAGCATGTATACATTAGTCCCTCAAAAATTAAAATTGCCTCCAAATTTTTTAAAATTTCCTAGAACTTTATGATTTACTTTTTTTTTTCTTTTTCTTTTTTTATGAAATGTCCCTCCAAAACTAAATTTTTACCCCTGACATTAATTTTTTAAAATTGTCTCCCACCTTTAAATGTTTGGTTCCGCCCCTGATAAAAAGTTATTTGTTATGATTGAAACTCTAAGTAACTAGGGAAAACTTTACTTAGAACCCCTGACCTTTCATCACTTTTGAAAAAATGTAGTCAAACTTTTAAAAATGTTAATTTAGGGTATCTTTTTTTTTTTTTTTTTTTTTTTTTTTTTTTAAATTTTTAAATTTATTTATTTTTTTTAGTTTAGTTTCAACCCTCTATTAGAATTTTCTGTTAAATCTTATTAAATTTTTTAAAATATCCCTGTATTTATTTTTTTCAAAAAATATTTATAAAAAATTTCATTGATTCAGGCATAACTATTTTTGCAAATTTCGTTAAATTCTGACCAATACCTAAATCCTAGCAATGATATTTTAAAATTTTTGACAAATTTTCTGTGAATTGAAGTTCTCTCAAGTAACTATTAATCAAAGGGTCAAACCCGAGAATCAATTTAACAATTTTTTTCTTTTCCTTTTTTCTTTTGGAAAAAAGAAAAAGAAAAAACACAAAGCATTACAATATTACTCTTTTTTTTTTTTTTTTTTTTTTTTTTTTGATAATAGTGGAATTTCATTAATCAAGCAGAAGAGCCTTGGTTGGCTATTACAAGAGGTATAATTGTTGAAGGACATCAATCCATACAAAATCTATAGATCAATTAATAGCCAACTTGGCCAAGCCATGTACTACCTTATTAGCATCTCGACTAACGTGGTGAACTTCATAGTACTAGAGGCCATGCAGCCTGGTTCGAACATCCTCTAGCAGCTGATCGTAATGGTTCCAAGGCTGAGCTCGACACAGATTCTGCACCACCTGCATGGAGTCCCCCTCAAAAACTACCCATTGACAACCTAGATCGCCACACAGCAGCATCGCCTTCCAAAAAGCAGTAGCTGATGTGAATTTTAAATGTACTCGCAAGTGCACGAATCGTTTGCAATAAAGGGTTTTGCAAGTGCGAGGTCGATCCCACAAGAAATTCTGTTTTTGAAGAACAATTTTGTTTCTAAACTAATTGAATCTTAACCTAGTTCCAAAAAAGGTTTGATTTTTGATAAAAAGAAAACAAACTAAATAAAGTAAAATAAAACAAAAGAAAAGGTACTAAGGTTTTGGAATCCACACCCACCAAATCATAGCAACATATTCTCATGTTCATCAATACACATCCGAAGTTCTCACCATACAAATTTTATGTATGTTTTACTATGCTTCATAAAATTCATTAAATCATTCAATGAATCCGTTTTTTGCACAAATCACAAAAGATATCCGGTTTAAACCAAATCATCAAATGTATCCGTAGAACGAAACACAATGAATATCCAACGTTTTGATAAATATAAACCCAAGCAATCAATTATGTGAAATTATCTTAAATCATCAAATGTATCCTTGAATCACAAAAGATATCCAAGAATCATCCCATGAATTGAAAAGAAGTAAAACATAGGAAAAATTAAACCAAATAAAATCGGATAGTATAAACTTACATGAAAATATTGTTGCTTTTCAATGGTGAGGCTTCATCCTCAACCTTAGTTGAAAAATTAGCTACACATGGCTATTGAAAATAAAATCTACCCTAAAGAAAAACTAAAAAGAAGAAAATATATTTGAACTCTAGCTTCACCACCTTTTTATCTTGAGCCTTAGATGTCTATTTATAGGGAGAAAACAAATCCTAGATGCCCTAGAATTCCTAGAAAAATCGGAGGTTAATCTCCTAGTTTGAGTAGGAGACTCAAAACACAATCCAAGAAGGAAAATGACTCCAAATCCGTCCAAATTTGCGGTATTTTATTGCGAGGCACTTTTGGCATATCAGACGTCCAAATTAGAAAAATCCTATTTCACAAGGATTTGTAGAAAATTAAGATAGCTTTCCAACGTCGCTTGATTGACCTTAATCTGATGCTTGACCTGAAAGTTATGGCCAAAATACTATGACATATGCAAAATCTAAAATTTAGTCCAATCCGATTTTGACTCCAATTAAAGAAATTCCGATTTAGTCCTCTCCTTGATTTGGTTGAACATAACCACATCTTCTAGGTCTTCTTAAAGTGTGCTTTCTTTCACCTTAAAGCTATTGTTTTCTCTCAATGATCTGCAAAATACTAAAATACCAAAACTAACAAAAAACATTAGAAAATAATAAAACTAAAGGTTTA
The DNA here is from genome assembly GCF_958979055.1 of Alnus glutinosa. NCBI lineage: Eukaryota > Viridiplantae > Streptophyta > Magnoliopsida > Fagales > Betulaceae > Alnus > Alnus glutinosa. Next base: position 6,696,632 of record NC_084897.1, on the reverse strand, counting down.
GTAAATGCAAATTAAGGGGTCCACATATGCAATATTTGACACTCATCAGTAGCCTCAGCCACAATAAGGTCTCAGATATAGGGAATAATAGAGGCGCAAGCCGCTCGAACTTCCCCTTTATCGTCCCGCAACACTGCCCCAATTTCCATGGTCTTCGTGGACGAGCACAATGCGGCATCCCAGTTCATCTTGAGGCAACCCGAGTCAGGAGGCTTCCAATGCTTTATAGTCGACCCAGACTGATGATGCTTACCAAGCTGCTGATTAGCCGGCCAATTGAAGCTTGCCATAGCTTCCTGTGCAGACAGCACCACATGGAAAGGCGACGAAACCTCCCTTCCAAAGACACTCGCATTCTGGCGTAACCAGATAATTCGGGCAACTGTCACAGCTTCAATCAAGTCATCCCCTGATAGACGATCCCGCAACTGAATGAACCAACCCAACCCGTCATCTTCCCTTAGAGAAAGCTTCTGAATCCGCCGAGAGCACTCCTGCCAAACTGCCACTGAGGTTGGGCAATCCCATACCATATGCCAAGATGTTTCATTACCATTCAAACACATAGGGCATACTGGGTCTGGCACAATATTCCTTCGAAACAGAGCCTCCTTGGTTGGAAGTGCATTCGAACATAGCTTCCACATAAAGTTTTTCACCACACCCGTAATGGGAAGCTTCCAGAGATGAGTCCATACCTCAATGACCTCCTTTTGGTTCGAACTTTCACCCTTATCCTGTGCTTGTTGTGCCATTTCTTGGTGGTAGGCACTTTTGGTTGAGAAGCATCCATTAGATGTTCCCAACCAAATCAATTTGTTTAGGTTCCTGAGAGGACTGATAGCCAAATTACAGATAGTTTCCCCGTCGGAACTAATTCCCAAATCATACCAACTTTCCACCAACCAGATTCACAATCGATAAGCTCGCACACCCTCATATCCGGGTTCCTCTCCAGAACAGGAGATTGCAACTTGTATGGAGGGGAGCCTATAAGCCATTTGTCATCCCACACCCTAATACTTTCACCTGTGCCAACTCGCCAAATCAAACCCTTTTCCAGCACCACCCGAGCTTTGAATATGCTTCTCCAGGGCAATTTAATATTGCCCTATTACTCTTGTTGGGAGTGTGAGAATATGTTAGCATTATGATATATGTAAACCATTAAAAACCAAATATTGTTTGTGTATACCGTAAAATCCACCCATTGAAATTTGAGATGCGGGTGTGTTTGGGATTGCGATTTTATAGACAATAAGTGCGAACATAAATCGTTTGAGATCTGCGTTTTTAAAAATTGCGATTTGAAAACACAGAAAATCTGCTTTTTCAAATCGCAGGTAAGTAATGTTTTTTTGAAAACACAGAATTTTAAAGGCTAGTTTGCGATTTTAAAGGCTAAACTGCCATTTTGCCAAACACAATTGCGTTTTTAAAAATTATTTTTTTAAATTACACATTTTAAAATCGTTATTTTAATTCGTATTTTTTGAAATCACAAATCCAAACGAAAGTGCGTTTGGGATTGAGATTTCGTAGACAATAAGTTCGATTTAAAATCAAATCGCAGAATATATATCGTTTGGAAATTGCGTTTTTAAAAATTGCGATTTGAAAAAGCAGAAAATCTAATTTTTCAAATCACAGGTAAGATGATGCTAATTTGAAAACGCAAAATTTTAAAGGCTAATTTGCGATTTTAAAGGCTAAATTGCGATTATAACGCTTAGTTATGTTTTTAAAAATCATATTTTTAGATCACACATTTTAAAATTATTATTTAAAATTAAAATTTTTAAAGGGTAAATGTCTAATAAATCCCTGAGTCAGAGCGTCATTTGAATTCAATCCCTCACTTTTTGAAAGTAAGTATTTGGTGCTTAACTTTTTCGCGAATTTAAAAATGATCCTTCCGTCATTTTTCCATCCATTTTTCTAACTTCCGTCTGGGTGAGTCAGCATTTGTCCACGTAGGTGCTTACAAGTTATAGTAAAAACGATGCCGTTTTGATTTTCGACCTTAAACGTCATCCCCAACACGTGCGACAAGAGTATGAGCGGCATTTTGAAAATTTTCATGAATACCGAGGGAGGAAAGAGTGAAGACAGTGGAAAACGTAAGGACTTGTCACTTCTATTCATCCAAAAACAAAGTCCGTGCTCGTCGTTCCGTCCGTGGTCCCTGGCGTTGCTGTGGAAAATCTCTTCGTATCCGTTCCGTTCGTGGTCATTGCCATTGTCTCCGGCATCCTTGTGTTGAAGGTAACATCTCAACTTTTACGTAATTTTAGATTTTAGGGTTTCCCCAATTTTGGGTAATTTTGTCCAGATTTTAAGAAATGATGTTGTTATCACCGATGTGGATATAATTTTATATAACTTTTAGTTTGGAATTTATTATTGTTGAGTTGTCGACTTTAATGTAGATATTTGTCTGGATGTTGCAAACTTTTCAACATGTGGGTCAGATGTTGATGTTGTGATGGCTTGTAAAACGGGTGGTGGGAAACATAAATTAGTGCTATGTGTTTGTCAGTAAGGGTAGTTGTGAATAAATTAAGCAGTTCACATGTAGGGCAGTGGGGTCATTTTCGTCGTCTCGAGTATGTGTTTCAGAATAAAGTAAGCAGTGACTATGTGTAATGTGTTTGACATTGTGGTCCCTGAGCTTCTTGTTTTCAAACCATTTCTTTAAATTCTTACAATTAAACGTGCAGTTAACATGTGGTCCCTTGTGGTCCCTGGGTTTGTCAACTTAAAAGCTTTTCTTACATAGTTTGTCCACTTTATTGTTGCTGCATGTTAGTAACAGTTGGACAAACTTTATTTTGAAACGTTGGCAACGTACTCCAAACCTTTCATGCAAACTTTTCATCTAAACCATGCATATTTTTTCAACATCATATTTTATATTCAGCAATTAGAATTCCAACAACAAAAAATTCTTTGACTCTCATTCATTCACAACTCCATCTGCAGATATGTTACTGGATATCACCATTCACCATGGTGGAGTAGTGCAACACAATCCTGGCCTTCAATATGTTGGGGGGATGAAGGATGAAATCAAAAACTACGATATTGATTTCCTTTCGGCATGGGAAATTGAGGATGTTGTTAGGGATCTTGGGTATGTGAATGACCTAAGATACTGGTTCAAGATGGATGACAATGATGTGGAGGAATTGGGGAAGCCATTGACAAATGATGAACAGGTAGTGAATTTTCTCAACATTGTAGAAGTATATGGATTGACGAGTGTTCACATATATGTCGAACATAGGGTTGATGAACTAGATATTGTTGGGGAAGTACTGTTTTTGCCACCGCCAGAAGGTGATGATGAGGGGAATGTTGGCTTGGGGAATGGTGTGGGGGATGCTGGCTTAGGGAATGCCGAGAGGGATGCTGGTTTGGGGAATGGTGAGGGGGATGCTGGCTTGGGGAATGCTGGACATGCGATTGATGCAGAAAATATTGAGGGGAATGTCGATGGTGATGCTACAACAAAGCCTTCAAAAAAGAAAGAACGGGTTTCATAGAAAAAGGGAAAAAAACCAAAGGGTGGTGCCACTGGTAGAAAGGGTGCCCGAGTGTCTGCTAGAAGGAAAAAAGGGGCTGAATGTAGTGTTCCTGATGTGCCAGACTTAATTGATGAAGAAGAATTGCAGTTGAGTGACTTTGAAATAACTGATGATGACGACGATCTATTCACAAGTGATGTTCTAGTTAACAAGGAATACATGAAAAATTGGTGGGGAAAGTTTGTGGGTGAGGAACCACATGCAAGCACTGGACATGAAGATGGTGAAGAGTACTACGATAGTGAAGAGTTGATGAGTTTGGATGGGTTCGATGATGAGTTGACAGAACGAAGAAGGAGGAGGTATCGAGAGTTTAATGAGAACCATGACATGAGGGTGCCAATTGTGTTGGAGAAGGGTCTACTATTTGCTGATACATGTGTATTTAAAAAGGCACTAAAATGGTATGCTGTGCAAAATGGGTTTGATTTCAAATATAAACACAATGATAGGGTGATGGTGAGTGCAGTTTGTAAAGAGCAAGGTGAACGTTGTGAATGGAGGATTCACGCATCTTTGGATGCAAAGAAAGAATCAATACAGATAAAAACATTCAGACCAGACCATCAATGTGGGAATCAGTATGAGAATACGATGGCTGACGTGCAGTTTCTTGCCACCAAGTATATTCCTGATTTCAAGGATGATCCCACATGGACCCCATATGTATTGCAACAAAGGGTGAAAAGGGATCACAATATTGATGTTCCTGTAGGCAGATGATGGAGAGCAAAAAAGGTTGCACTTAAGGCAATCTATGGTAGTCATTCGGAGCAATACTGCCATGCAAGGAAGTATTGTGAAGCCATACTGAGGTCAAATCCCAACAGTAGTGCATATGTGAAAATAGAGGGATCCTGCTTCCAGAGGTTGTATATATGCTTAGATGCATGCAAGAAAGGTTTCAAGTATGGCTGTAGGCCAGTTGTATGCTTGGATGCTTGCCACCTTAAAGGGGAAGTAAGGGGCCAGTTGTTGTGTGTCATTGGGAAGGATGGGAATGATGATATGTTCCCCATTGCATATGCGGTTGCAGAGGGTGAGACAAGGGCATCTTGGGAGTGGTTTTTAGGACTTCTTATTGATGATGTTTATGTGGGAAGTGGGGAAGGTCGCAGGTGGACTGTTATGTCTGATCGACAGAAGGTAATGTGGAAGTCATGTTTATGCTTTATTTTTTTTTTATTGTCTTTTTTCTGATCTTTATTGATATGATTTGTTGCAAATGTGCAGGGGCTTGGTCCCGCCGTAGACCATTTGTTGCCACATGCTGAGCATTGATTTTGTGTGCGTCATCTACATGCAAACTTCAAGTCAAACAGATACAAAGGGAAAGCATTCAAGGATCAGTTGTGGGGAGCTGCAAGAGCATCAAATGCATTGCTATTTCAGCATCACATGAAGGTGATAGCAAGTATGGATGCTGGTGCCTATAAGTATCTTAATGATGTCGACCCTGCATCATGGTCTAGACATGCCTTTTCTACACATTCGAAGAGTGATATGCTTCTGAACAACCTTGCGGAGACATTCAATTCATGGATCAAAGAGTCTAGGGACAAGCCGCTCTTGACGATGCTGGAAATGATCCGGAGACAATTGATGACAAGATTCCAGCAAAAAAGAGACGGAGTCCGAGCCGCTTCTCACAAAATATGTTCCAAAATTCAAAAGAAGTTAGAAAAATCCAAGGACGAAGCAAAGAACTGTATATGTAGATGGCAGAATGAGTTGGAGTTCGAGGTTGACCACATGTTCGAAGCACGTCGAATAGTGAATTTGGCTCAAGGTACATGCTCATGTGGGAGATGGCAATTCAATGGTATCCCTTGTGCACATGCTTGTGCTGCCATTTACATGCACAAACAAAAGCCTGAGCAATTTTTAGATGGCTATTATATGATGGATAAGTACATGCAGGCATATGAACCACAGGTACATGCTATGTCAGGGCCTAAAGAGTGGCCAGATGTTGGTGCCTATGATGAAATTTTGCCTCTAGTTGATAGAGTTCAGCCTGGACGTCCAAGAAAAGCTAAGAGAAGGGCACCCGATGAGCCCACTAACTCATACAAGATAAGCCGTAGTGGGTATGTGGTCACATGCGGCAACTGTGGGGGTAAGGGTCACAACTACAAGGGTTGCCATCTACCCCCAAACCCTAACCGAAAGAGATGGAACCCAAAGAAGAGGAAGACTGCTGAAACTTCTTCAAATGTAAGTTTAATATAGTTAAGTTCTTCAATTACTGAATTTAGTATTGTTCAAGTTCTTATTCTTTGCTATGTTCTAGGTATCTCAAAATGAAGCTACGTCATCCCAACCCGTGCAAACCCATGTTTGAAGGCGTAAGGGCAAGGCAATGGCTACTCAATGAACATGTTGTTGTTGACTTTTTTTGTAATGATCTAAACATTCGTGTCAGTTGGTAGAATGGTTTGATGAACAATCTGTGCATGAGAGGTTATTTAGGTGAATGTTGCTATGTTGGATAAACAATGGATAGTTTATGTTGGTGGTATCCACAATATTTTGTGATATTTTGTGGATGTAGTTAGGTGAATGTTGCTATTTTGGACAAATGGTCCCTGAGTTTATGTTGGTGGTATGAACAATATTTTGTGATATTTCAGAGGTTGTATTTAGTGAATGTTGCTATTTTTGATAAGTTTATGTAGTTTATGTTGGTGATATGAACAAATTTCCAGAGGTTGTATTTAGTGAATGTTGCTTTTTTGGACAAATGGTCCCTGAGTTTATGTTTGTGGTATGAACAATATCATTGTGTTATTATTCTTGTGTTGGTATTGTGCATGTATTTATGATGATAACAAACATATATATAATGTACATTGTGGTATTGTGAACACGGTTAGGGTTTTGAGATGCATGTGGTCCTTGAATTTATGTTGGTGGTATGAACAATATTTTGTGTTATTGTTCTTGTGTTGGTATTTTGCATGTATTTATGATGATGACAAACATATATTATACACAATTGTTGCACATTCCACATAAGATATTATACATAATTGTTGCACAATCCACATAATGGGAGTACCATACATACAATGATCCAAAGTCACAAAATGGGAGTGTTAAATTCACTCCATCAACCATCCAAAAATGCCAAAGCCGAATGTACCATTACAAATACTTCCTTCACAAACACACTACCATTACAAAAAGATAAAAACATTACAAGCACCCCATCAACCATACTCCTACAAAAGCAATAAACACAACTGTCAAAAATAGCAACATTTGAGTAAGCTGCCTCTTTCGTGCTCTAAGTTGTATAACCTCTTCCTTCAAACAATTCAATTCATTACGTAATTGAGGTAGCACTTCCTTTCCCCGGGGACATGTCTCTTTGTCAAACCAAACGAAAAAACAGCATTGCCCGGCTTTCTAACCAAAACAACACAACAAAAAACACAATAAGTGTCATAATACACGGCACACCCAAAAAAAGGTCCGGTTATACATACATTCATATAGGTGATACTCATTTGGGCATATTATCAAACAGTTGAGGTACGGTTCACTTACCTTCTGTGCATCATATATGGAACACCCAAAGAAGCGCCTCCCAGGATTTGCAGTTGTCCAAGAGGTTCTTAATGGAGATCGAAGGCCGCATTTGCACTTCAGTGCATCCACACCCAAATCAGCTTTCACAGATGACATTGAAGTGGACGACTGTGACGGTGATTGCAAACCCTAAACAGTCGGATTTGGAGAAATTTCAGCAAGAAACAAGATCTGAAAAATTACCGTTACTCAACCTTATTTGCACGGGTTTGATTAAATTTGGCTTCCATTCTACCGGCGACTTTATCTTCTTTCAACTTTTTTCTTTTTTAAGCATCCTTCCCCAAGAGTTGACGACGGTCTTCAATCCTCAGCTTTATGCTTAATACTCTTGCCGCACGTGTTGGGGATGACGTTTAAGGTCGAAAATCAAAACGGCATCGTTTTTACTATGACTTGTAAGTGCCTACGTGGACAAATGTTAACTCACCCAGACGGAAGTTAGAAAAATGGATGGAAAAATGACGGAAGGATCATTTTCAAATTCGTGAAAAAGTTAAGCACTAAATACTTATTTTCAAAAAGTGAGGGATTAAATTCAAATGGCACTCTGACTCAGAGATTTATTAGACATTTACCCATTTTTAAAATTACAAACGTACTGTTTAAAAAATGGAAGGATGGAAAAAGCTGAAAAAGGACCGTGTTGAAAGGAATCCCTTTCTCTTGAAATCCACCGCTGTCACCGACATATCCCAATCGAAATCCAAACACTCTCTCTCTCTCTCTCTCTCTCTCTCTGAATCCAAAAACCTAGCAATGTCTCTGCCATTCCTTGTCGTCTTTCTCTCACTTGTTTCCTCTCTGCCTCTCTCACTCCAAACAGGAATAGCCCTCGTAGCTCCTATTCACAAAGACCATTCTACCCGCCAATACACCGTCGAAATTTACCTCAAAACCCCTCTCCAACCCTCCAAACTACTCCTCGACCTCGGCGCTTCCTTCTCCTGGCTCGACTGTTACCAGAACTACACTTCCTCCACTTACCTCCACATCCCCTGCAATGCCTCTCTCTGCGCTTCCCTCCACTCACTCGCCTGCTCCAACTGCTACGACGCCCCCTCCCCCGCCTGCGCCAACGACACCTGCGCTCTCTTCCCTGAGAACCCCGTTACCCGCAAGCCCACCATAGCCAACGCCATCATTGACTCCCTCGCATTGCCCACCACCGACGGCTTCACTCTGGGCCCACTCCGTCTCGTCCCCGAGTTCCTCTTCTCCTGCTCGCGAACCTTCCTCCTCCAAGGCCTCGCCCAAGGGGTCACCGGCCTGGCCGCGCTGGGCCGCTCCAACTTTTCGCTCCCGGCGCAGGTTAGTGCCGCCCTCTCTTCCCCCCGCTATTTTGCGCTGTGCTTGTCTGGTACGCGCTCGGATCAGGGCGTGGTGTTCTTGGGCACCAGTGGGCCCTACTACTTTAATTCGTTAATTTCCAAAATTGACCTCTCGAAATCGCTTATTTACACGCCGCTGATTCTGAACCCGGTCGGGAGCACCGTGATAACGTACTATCTACAACCGTCCGATGAGTATTTCATAGGTTTGACTTCAGTAGAAGTCAACGGTAAGGCCGTGCAGATCAACGGCTCGCTCCTGACCGTAAATGAGAACGGGTCCGGTGGGACCAAGATCAGCACCGTCCATCCGTACACTGTATTGGAGACGTCCATATTCAAAGCCTTTACTGAGCTGTTTGTTAGCGAAGCCTCTGCTTTGAACCTCACCGTAACGAACGCGGTTGAGCCATTCGGTGCGTGCTATCCAGCGAAGGACGTTTTTAGTACGCGTGTGGGACCGGCCGTCCCGACCGTCGATCTCGTGATGCAAAGCAATGAGGTGTTCTGGAGGATTTTCGGGTCGAATTCGATGGTCAGGATCTCGAGGGATGATGCGGACGTGTGGTGCTTGGGATTTGTGGATGGTGGGCCCAATGCTAGGACGTCGGTCGTGATTGGTGGGCATCAGATGGAGGATAATCTTCTTCAGTTTGATCTCGAATCAAAGAGATTAGGATTTAGCTCCTCAATTTTGGCCCAAGGGACCTCATGTGCCAACTTCAATTTTACTTCCAATCAAATTCTCAAATAATCCTTTTTTTTTTTTTTTTTTTTTTTAAATTTTTTTTTTTTTTTTTTTTTAAAAAATTTTAGAACTTTTATATATAATGGTTGTTAATTGTTTTTGTTGTTGTAAATGCTTCAACAAAGCTTGTAGTTGAACTGTTTCTGTTATTCTTTCTGCTTCAACATAGATTTGATCCTTTTAACTTCAAATGAATATTATTGGAACTGTTTCTAGTTATTCCTATGGAGTTCACTTGATTAGGGAATTCAACCCCATTGGAGAGATTTAGATCCTCCTAATATATTCTAAGACCATGGATGAGATCAATGAGCAGACTGAAAACATGAAACAGATCCAGGAAGCATTCTCAGCTCCAACCCACTTTGATGAGGTTATTGTTCTCTTGGTGCCTTTTCATTTTTCACAGGTACTATTCAGTTGCCAAAAAAAAAAAAAAAAAAAAAAAAAAAAAAATTCTTTTCTTTTTGAATTACCAATTAATTGACCCTTGTGATTCTCTGTTGGAGATACTCCAAATGTTTTTTTCATTGCAGGATGAATTGGAAGCTGAAAGAAGATGCTGCAGTTGGAAATTGAATTGAGTGATGAACAAGAGAAGTCCTTTTCACCTGCTAATGTCTATTATTTAATTTACTTGTTGAATTGAGTGATGAATATGACAGTTTTCTTTCAATTCTTTTGGTGACAATTCTTTTACCTTTCTAGCAATCCTAATGGATCACCAATGGCCCAATGGTATGAGAAGAGAGACAAAATTAGATATGAGAACCCAAAGATTTTATTTTGTTTCAAAAACTAAATCTTGAATCTAATTAAATTCCAAATAAGAAAGCAGCAAAGGTAGAAATTCAACCATATTCTTGACCAAAAAACCAATCACAACTTTGCATTGAATCTTCAACATCAAATTAAGTAGTCAAACGAGTAGTGCATTATAGGCACGTATAGCAATATACAGTTACATACAGCCGTATAGGGGTGTAAATTTGGCCGACCGATAACCGGCAAATTGGGAGACCGGTTTGGTAGAGCCGGTTACCGGTTTTAGCATTTATATAAAAGTTACATTCTTTAATATAGAAATATTGAACTACACATAGATAACCCTAATTCTAGTGGGAATACAAAATCCCTTATTAGTAGGAATCCTTCCCATAAAAGGACTCTCTTTTCCTACCAAAAGCCGTGCTTTATGAGCACCGACTTCCCCCTTGAACCTTCCATGCAAATCGGCTGCCACTTGGATCTTCTTCTTGGATTACAACTAGGTCTTCGGGTTCCTCTATAGTCATGCCACGTCTATCACAGCTGCTAGGGGTGGGGGTACGTAACAGAAATTAGCAAGCTTTCCAAGTTCTTCAACCTCCTTTGCCAGTTCCTCCATCTTTTCCACCATCTCCATCAATATGAACACAAAGGTTGCCACTGCAAGTCCCCCATTCTCTATTATGGGTCCTAGCTTCGAAGGTGACATAACCGAGTTTAGCTCTACTCTCATTGCCTTCAACTTTGGCACTATCGAAGCCTCTGCATTGCATCTTCTCATTTTCAACATACTCTCTCCAAGCTCCCTTAGAGTCGCTGCAAGTAACGATCCAACTGCTTCACATGGTTCTTTAAATGACTGCCTCAGAGTTGTTGGGGGCTAATGACATAATTCAAAAGAAATAAATTAGCCAATCAATGTTTTTTTTTTTTCTTTCAACTTTTTAAAAGTTTGAAGTAAAACAAAAGTTATTGCATGTAATAGTCAAATGGCTACAATAAGAGCAAATATATATGGATGATGATTATGTGTACCTGTCTAGGGGATTGAAGAGAACCTTTCAGTGAAAGGATGGTTGCTGCTACCTCTCTAAGTTGCTCTCCAATCTGTAGATATTTTTCCCTAGGGTAGGAAAACCCAAGTTTTCCATGCCATGGTTCCCATTTTGCAAAATTTGCCTGAAATTAACACAGTATAAGTGTATAAGCATGTTTTACCAATTAATGTGACTAGTTATTTATTTTTTTTTTTACCATGGTTGTGTTTTGTTAAACCTTGGTTTGTAGTAGGTGAAAATGTGTGTGTGTGTTGTGTATCCACATAGCCTTCTAGAAACATGTTTATAAAAGGCTCTCTTTGTTTTGTATGGAGATGGAGAAGCTGCTGGAGAAGGTGTAAAAAAAGGAAGAAGAAAAAAAGAAATAGCTGAGAAAAGAAATAGAGACGAAGTAAAGAAAATTTCTCTTCCTCTCCCCTATTTTTTGCTCTGTTTTTCTCCTCTGGTTTGCTCACTTTTCTGCAGAAATTCTGCAGCATCTTTTTCGTTTATTATCTTGTGTTTTCATTGTATAATCTATTGCCCTTGAAGTGTATTATGCTGGAAACAACCAGCCAATAGATTTGGTATTAGAGCTTGGTTCAAAGAAAGAGTTAACAGTTTCTTATATTTCACAAAAAACAAAAAAATGAGGTATTCGAAAGGAAGAATTAAACAGTAATGGAAATGACCAAATCAATGTTACATGAGAAAGGTTTACCAAAAACCTTTTGGCCTAAAGTTGTATACACATTTGTTTATTTGATGAATAGATGTCCAACTAAGGCCGTATGGGGTAAAACATCATTTGAAGCTTGGAGTGGAAGAAAACTATCAATCAAGCATCTTAAAGTATTTGGTTGTATTTGTTATGTTCAAATCCCAGAGGAGAAAAGATACAAGTTGGATGAGACAAGTGAGAAGTGCATATTTGTTGGTTATAGCTCAATGTCAAAGGACTATAGGCTATACAATTTGAAGACCAACAAAGTAATCATCAGTCGAGATGTCTTGTTTGACGAGAAAACAAAATGGAATTGGCAGCAAGGTCAAGTTGAAGATCAACCTGCTCCTATGACTGTTTTACATTAAAGATTAGCTCAAGAAAATGAAAGCAATGATGACAACATTCACCCATCATCAAGTTCAACTTCATCATCAAGCTCACCATCATCTCCAAGCTCAAGTTCAACATCTCCAAGTTTAAGTCCAATAAGATTGAGGAAATTGGATGATATTTATGCAAGATCAACTATTGTGTTGTTGAACTTGAAAACTTTGAACAAGCAGTGAAAAAAGAGAGCTGGAGAAAAGCTATGGAAGATGAAATTGAAGTTATTGAGAAAAAAAAAACATGGAAGTTGATTGACAGACCTCAAGACAAATAAATTATCAGTGTGAAGTAGATCTACAAGGTAAAATACAATGTAGATGGGTCAGTTCAAATAAACAAAGCAAGGGTAGTTGCAAAAGGGTATTCACAGGAGCTTGAAGTTGATTTTCATGAAACTTTTGCTCCTGTATCTCGCTTGGATATAATGAGAGCTCTATTTTCTTTAGTAGCTTAAAAGGGTTGGTTATTGTACCAACTTGATGTCAAATCAGCATTCTTAAATGGAGAGTTGAAAGAAGAGGTGTATGTTGAGCAACCTCAATGATTTATCATCCAAGGAGAAGAAGAAAACGTATACAAGTTGATAAAAACTTTGTATGGGCTAAAACAAACTCTTAGAGCATGGTATAGCCACATTGACAACTATTTCAATGAAAGTGGTTTCAAAAGAAGCAAGAGTGAGCCAACCTTGTATGTAAAGCATCAAGGTAATGATGATTTTCCTATTGTTGCATTGTATGTTGATGATTTGATTTTGACTGGAAGTAGTACTAAAATGATTGAAGAATTCAAGAAAAATATGGTGAACAAGTATGAGATGAGTGTTAAGGCATTGCTACACTACTTTCTTGGTATTGAAGTGTATCAAGACAAAAAAGAGTTGTTCATTTCTCAAAAAGATGTATGCAGAAAAAATTCTGAAAAAATTCAGAATGTTTGATTGCAAATCAATGGCTACACCCCTTACTGTCAATGAAAAATTAAAAAAAGAAGTAAAGGAAAAAAGGTGGATGCCTCTCTATACAAGTTTGGTTGGAAACTTGCTATATCTCACAGCAACAAGACCTGACATTATTTTGCAGCAAGTTTGCTGTCAAGGTTCATACATTCTCCAAGTCATTTTCACTTTGCAGTAGCAAAAAGATTGCTTATATACATTCAAGGCACCACAAGTTATGGAATTAGATATTGTAGAAAATTCATTGTAAAGTTGATTGGGTTTTGTGATAGTGATTGGGGTGGTTGTGTTGATGATACGAAAAGCACATCAGGTTATGCTTTTTCACTTGGATCAGGTGTGTTTTCTTGGTCCACAAAGAAGCAACAAGCAATTGCCCAATCTTCAGCATAAGCAGAATATGTTTCAACAGCAATAGCAACATCTCAAGCTTTTTGGTTGAAAAGAATCCTTGAAGATATTGGTAAGAAACAAGAAAAAGGCTGTATACTTGTATTGTGACAACAATTCAGCTATAGCAATGGCAAAGAATCCAGTTTATCACAGCAGGACCAGACACATTGCAATCAAGCATCACTTCATTAGAGAAGCAATTGAAGAAGGTGAATTAGAGTTGAAATTCCACAGGTAAGAGGAGCAAGTAGCTGACATTTTCACTAAAGTTTTGCCAAAGGAAAAGTTCCAGCAACTCAGAGAAGCATTAGGAGTTCAAGAACAACACATTAAGGGGGTGAATGTTACCGATTAATGTGCTTTGACTAGTTATTTTTTTTTTTTTTACTAAGGTTGTGTTTTGTTAAACCTTGGTTTATAGTAGGTGAAAATGTGTGTGTTGTCTATTCACGTAGCTTTCTAGAAACATGTTTGTAGAAGGACTCTCTTTGTTTTGTATGGAGAAGTTGCTGGAAAAGGTGTAAAAAAAGGGAGAAGAAAAAAAGAAAGAACTAAGAAAAGAAATAGAGACGAAGTACAGAAAATTTCTCTTCCTCTCCCTTGTTTTCTACTATGTTTTTCCCCTCTAGTTTGCTCACTTTTCTGCAAAAATTTTGCAGCCACCTTTTCCCTTATTATCTTGTGTTTTCATTGTATAATCTACTGCCCTTGAAGTGTGTTTTGCTGGAAACAACCAGCCAACATATTTGGTATCAGAGCTTGGTTCAAAGAAGAGTTTTGGGCAGAAATTTGAAGAGAAAGCAGAGGATACGTTGAAGGAAAAGTCATGACCAGCATAAGCAAATTGAGTTGGAGCAGTGTTCAAGTTCCAGTTTTTTTCAGGAGAGAACTATGATTTTTGGTGTATAAAGATGAAGACCTTATTTGAATCTATAGATTTGTGGGACATGGTAGATTTAGAACATCAAATACTTGAATCTACATCGCTCTAGGAATGATTCAAAGGGGATTCTCAAAAACTATTTTCCCAAGGATTATGGGAGCAACAAGAGCTAAGGAGGCATGAGATATTCTACAAGAAGAATTTCAGGGAGATAAAAAGGTAAGAGCCATCAAACTCCAAACTCTTAGAAGAGATTTTGAAAATATGAGAATGAAAGAAAATGAAAGTGTGAAAGATTATTTAACTAGATTTTTGGAGTTGGTAAATCAAATGAAAGCTTATGAAGAAGTTATGACTAATCGTAGAATTGTTGAGAAAATTTTAATAAGCTTGCCTGAAAATTTTGATCCTATATATGGTGGTTGTTATTGAAGAAACTAAAGACCTCTCTAGTTTAGGTGTCCAAGAGTTGTTGCGTTCATTGAAATCTCATGAGCAAAGGTTGGAACGACACTCCGAAAAATCAATAGATAGTGCATTTCAATCTAAGCTCAATGTTAATGCTAAAAATCATGAAAAGAAAAGCATTAACTCGTAAACAAAGTGAATGAAACTTATCTAGAGGAGGTAGATGTTTCAGAGCAAGAGGAAGATGAAGAAGTCTAAGAGGAAGAGGTAGAGGAAGCTTTGAAAGAAAGCCAAGTGATGAAGGCTCTTCACAAAGATGTAATATTTGCAAGAAGAGTAGTCATGTTGAGAAAGATTGTTGATTCATGGGAAAGCTACAATGCTTTTATTGCAAAAAGTTTGGTCACTTGTAAAAAGATTGTAAATTATTGAAGAACTATCAACAAGCAAATTTCACTGAGGAGAAAAAAGGTGAATGAAGCTTATTCTATGCATGCCAACATGTTTTCGAGAAAAAGAATGATACATGGTTCTTAGACAGTGGCTGTAGCAATCATGTGACACCGGAGAAAGAAATTTTTATTGACATAGACACCTCATTCAACTCTAAAGTGAAGATGAGAAATGGTGCTGTGGTGGATGTTAAAGGAAAATGCAGCGTTGGAGTTGAAACCAAGAGAAGGCTGAAGCAAATTCATGATGTTTTATTTGTTCCGGAGCTAGATCAAAACTTGCTTAGCATTGAACAGCTCATGGAGCATGACTATGCTTTTCACTTTGAAGAACGTAGTTGTACAGTGTATGATGAAGGGAAAGAAAAATTGATTGTGGCTGAAGTTAAAATGGCTCCAAATAGAAAGCCAAGTAATGAAGGCTCTTCACAAAGATGTAATATTTGCAAGAAGAGTAGTCATGTTGAGAAAGATTGTTGGTTCATGGGAAAGCTACAATGCTTTCATTGCAAAAAGTTTGGTCACTTGTAAAAAGATTGTAAATTATTGAAGAACTATCAACAAGCAAATTTCACTGAGGAGAAAAAAGGTGAATGAAGCTTATTCTATGCATGCCAACATGTTTTCGAGAAAAAGAATGATACATGGTTCTTAGACAGTGGTTGTAGCAATCATGTGACACCGGAGAAAGAAATTTTTATTGACATAGACACCTCATTCAACTCTAAAGTGAAGATGAGAAATGGTGCTGTGGTGGATGTTAAAGGAAAATGCAGCGTTGGAGTTGAAACCAAGAGAAGGCTGAAGCAAATTCATGATGTTTTATTTGTTCCGGAACTAGATCAAAACTTGCTTAGCATTGAACAGCTCATGGAGCATGACTATGCTTTTCACTTTGAAGAACGTAGTTGTACAGTGTATGATGAAGGGAAAGAAAAATTGATTGTGGCTGAAGTTAAAATGGCTCCAAATAGAAGCTTTCCATTCACTTTCAAATATACAAAAGATGTTGCTCTAAAAGCTAGTATACTTGATGAATCATGGTTGTACTATAAAAGATTGGGTCATCTGAATTTTCAAAGTCTCAAGCTACTACACTAGAAAAATATGGTGCAAGGGCTTCCTACTATCATTGAAAAAAAATGAAGTTTGTGAAGGTTGTACTCTTGGGAAGCACCGTCGACAACCATTTTCTAAAGGGGTAGCATGGAGAACTAAGAAGATGTTGGAGTTGGTGCATACTGACGTTTGTGGACCGATGCAAACTCCTTCTCATTTTTAAATCAGGTACTTCATTTTCTTTATTGATGATTATAGTTGCATGACTTGGGTTTATTTTATGAAACAAAAATATGAAGTTTTTAATATCTTTAGAAAGTTTAAATGTCTTGTTGAAAGGCAAAGTGGTTGTCTTATAAAAGTCTTGAGAAGGGATAGAGGGAAGGAATATACTTCAAATCAATTTCATAAATTCTATAAAGATGAATGCATGGAAATGCAATTGACAGTTTCTTATACTCCACAATAAAATGGGGTATCCGAATTGAAGAATCAAATAATAATAGAAATGACCAAATCAATGTTGATGAGAAATGTTTATCAAAAACCTTTTGGCCTGAAGGTATACACAACTGTTTATTTGATGAATAGATATCCAACTAAGGCCGTGTGGGGTAAAACACCATTTGATGCTTAGAGTGGAAGAAAGCCATCAATCAAGCATCTTAAAGTATTTGATTGTATTTGTTATGCTCAAATCCAAAATGAGAAAAGATACAAATTGGATGAGACAAGTGAGAAGTGCATATTTGTTGGCTATAGCTCAATGTCAAAGGGCCATAGGCTATACAATTTGAAGAAAACAAAGTAATCATCAGTCGAGATGTTTTCTTTGATGAGAAAGCAAAATGGAATTGGGAACAATGTCAAGTTGAAGATCACACCCTTATTGTCTTATTTGACGATAAGAAAATTTGTTTTAATAATATTGTATTTTCAGAGTGATTTAGTGTGACGTCCCACTTCGTCTGAGTGCGGGAATGAGAACGTGCTTATATATGTATTTATGCCCTTCTTAACATAACACGTTTTAAAGTTAAAGAGTAATACAATGATGAATAATCTTCTGAGAAGTCTAGTTCAAATGAGCCAAAAACAGATAATATTGTGTTGTTGGGTGAGTCGTTACATTTACATTTAGAGGATTAGATAATTATTTATAGCTTATCATTTCATGCTAATTAATATTGTCTTATAAATGGAGTGAAGATCTAGAAGAGATATTATACCAGTGACTCATCCTTTGCCTTGGAGTTTAGGATGGATTTGCAGCTACTAAAATTTGCAGTGGGCTGGTTTTCCTTTTCGCTCGTGAAACCAAAGTATTCCTCCAGGCATCCTATAACAAACAAAAACAACATAAGTTGTTTGATTAATACTCCTCCCTGTTTTATTGAGAATAAGAAGATAATTAAAGAATCTTAATTACCTTCAACAGAGCGTGCGAGGTCTTCGAATTTAGAGGCCATAGAGTTGTGAAGTTCATCGCTTGCCCATATCGGGAAAACAAGCAAGCTTATGAAAATACAGATGGCGAGACCCATAGCGATTGTTGAGAGACGTTCACGTGCTAATATAATTACCTTTTCAGCACGTATACCAGACACCACTACTAGATTGAAGGTGAGGATGAATATGAGGGCCCCGTAGTCATATTTTTTCTTAATCCTCGGAATCAATCGTGCATACGTGGCTGCTGCAGCTGAAATTTTCATGATTTATGAGAATTAGTAGTATATATCTTCTTTAATGAAATATTGGCTTGATTATATATAATTAAGATCTAGCTAGGCTACTGGCTATTGTGTGATATAATTAGTTGCATATATATATATATGAGAACCCTCTACTCCCATGCACATTGTTCATTTCATGCAAGCAATTTTAGGGACTTGATCAATTAATTTTACTAAAATTCTTTAGCTGCGAACTCTTACCAAAAATGAAAACAGAAGTACCAACAACAATGGGGTTGCCGATTCCACCGACTTGTTGAGCTAAAGCTGCCTCTAAACACCCGAGTCCACCTCCTAAACTGGTTCCGATTACACGGTTCAAGCCCTTGCTTAGTGTAGCACCTGCCCACAAATTAGAAGAGTCAGCAAAACGGAAATTTGGAGAGCTCAACCATTTTCTTGTTCGATCATGGACAAACCAGCGAGCAGTTTAAGAATGTGATAAACAAACCTGCGAAGAACTCAAAGATGACAACAACAGTCATGATAGCCCACATGGCATTTTCTCCAACTTGGCCGAAAAGAGGATCCAGTAGGTAGAGAAGTGAAACCAAAACTAGGGCAGTTCCAACCTTGATACTGTGAATCAGTTTTCTCAAGTCATGCTTAGTTTTCTTCTCTCTAAGATAGGCAACAATAGGAGGAAGAGAATCTCTTAGATAGGAAATAATCGGAAGATGAGAAAACTGAAACTTCTTTTTCTCTTGAAGAGCAAGTACTCCCTCTCCATCTGGAATAGATATTGCAATTGACGCCATTGCTACTGAATACTTTTTTCTCTCTTGGAGAGAAACCATATGTATATATGTCTATATATATAGTGTATATAGACAAGCACAGGCACCCATGATGTCAAAAGTTGAAGAGCAAAAGAAGAACATGCAAAGGAGACGCATGTAGTTTATGCATTAAACTGATCAATGGGGACACGTACGTTAGTTTGAACTTAGCAATTAGCATCGACATAAGCTGATAGAGAGGTGTTGTATGTAGTACTATAATACCCTCCTTTATACCTATTCCTCTCTTTTATTTTTACTTTTCTAAAAAAGAATCAACTTCAAAACATTAGAATTTTTTTCACTTTTTATATTATATCAATAATTTTTTATTTATTCAAATAAAAAAATTTACTACAATACAAAATTTTTTCACTTTTTCATACAAATTAATTATTTTTACTTTATATCACATCAATCACTTCTTAATTTTTACTACTACTAAAAAAAAATTTAACTCAATAATCTTTACCAAACACTATAGCTAGTTTGAACTTAGTGTCTGTAGTGAATCGAACAAGCTTGCATGGCACGACGGTACCTTCGCATACATTAATATTTTGTGGAGCTAGGATAGTCGATCTTTTCGCAACACCTCTCTGTGCGTTGAGACATTGGCTGATCGAGAGGTGTAGTTGTACTATAACGCCGTTCGAGTAGCTAGCTACTTCATGGAGATGGAGGCTTTCGGATAATCCCACTACTATACTTTTAAGGCTGTCTATATTCCCAGTGGAGAACCCATACTCCAACACTACTAGTCTAATTAATTTTCGCCAATCTTTTCCATTATTTTTAGTGGTTGCAGAAATGGTTGTTATATATATTTTCATGTCCTACTGCACGGTTAATTCGTAAGATCAGAATGAATGTTTTGTTAGTATTTTATGTTTTGAATGTTTGATTAATACTTATTTTTTAAAAAAAGAAAAAGATATATAGATAAAAACTTAAAACGCGCGCATTGCAAAATGAACTCATTATCCTGCGTGTGTTTACTATTTCATATTACGTCGGTTTATTTTCTTATAAGAATATTTTTCATTTATGTTTGATTGTAATCAAATCTAAATTACTACTTTATATTCTTCATTATTCTATTTTCTTGTAGGGTTTATTTCATTTTTTAATTATTGTTGGGAATAATTTCACTTAGACCAGCCCATCAAAAGAATCATAGATCTTCGGGTCAATACCGGCCCAAGGAGAAGATACCAGGACTTCCGGGATGTCTTATCTCGAGAGATAGATATTAAGCAGCCAAGATAGCAGCAGTCCCCGAAAGTCCCATTCCGGGAGTGAGACACTAATCAGCTATTCCTGAGAATACGTGACAAGAGGTAAATCCAGATTGAGTCCCGGGAATGTAGACAATCTGAGACCAAGAGTCAGCTTAACTCGGGACAGTTTCCGGTATGGTGTCTACTTTAGGTTTACTTGTCCATAGTCTAGAATAATGCTAGGGACCATCTTTTATTCTTTTTTTTTTTTTTTTTTTTTAAAATTTTTTTTTTTATTATTTATTTTTCCAAATTGATGTACCTTTTAAAATTATTATTAGATTTGACGCAGCACGGATCAAAACCAAAAGAACGACAAAGGATTGGCGTCTCACCAACCGAATAAATCTTGGTGTCACACCAGGAATGTAGAGTCTCACCACAAAAGAAGAGTAATCACAACTCGATCTCAAAGAACAAACATTTGTTTATTTCTCAATCATAATCTGTATCATCATCTGTCTGTTACAATCGAAAAATATGCTTAAGTAGACTAAGACATTGAACCTTAATATGACTGAATTTTGGGCTAAACCCAGTATTGCATACTGACTCTTAAAACAAAAATTAAATACTAATAACAATTATAAAATAATACTAGATCTAATAAATTTAAAGACTGAATAGTCCTTATTCTGCATTAGGAGTACTATTGAATTTTGAATTAATAGTAATTTTAAAAGTTATATCAACTTTAGAAATATAAAAATATGGTTCTTAGCATTTCTCCCTAATCTTTCTATAAATTGAAAGCAACGTATACTACTACAGTTTCTGTAAATATACAAGATGTATCTATATATATCTATATATAAGTATTTTGAAATGTGCATGGTTCAAGAAATGAGTCAAAGGAAGCGATATTAATTAATTATTATATATGTCGATTGTGCTACATATTATTGAGTAATGTTTCTTAAACAACTTTTACAGACGACTCTAACTATCCTTTTTTTTATTATTTTTTTTATGATTAACTATTGGATTTATTTTTCTACATGTGGGTCATAAATATTTAATTGTTGATCTTAAAAAAAGGTTGTTAAAATTGTGCAAAAATTGCATAAGAATTATCTTAAAAAAAAAATTGTTAAAATTGTGCAAAAATTATGTAAGAATTGTACAAAAAACATTACTCCATATTATAATACATGAAGGTGATCGACATCACCTCCGGCCAATAGCCGGCTATGTCTAATTGTGCTACATGTCTTTTGTTAGTACGTGATCCCTCGGACATCTCGATCTTTCTTGGCTAGCTTTAATACATTTTGCTTCTTTTAAAAGTGATCATGATTAATTATCAGAAAATGAAATCACCGCCGGCTAATAGTGGGCTATGTCGGATTGTGCTACGTACATATCTTTCGTCTAGTACGTGATCATATATATATATTGTTCGCTATATCTACGAAGCTAGAGTCTTCTAATCGATATATATATACGAGTCCAATATCATGGGAGCTTCCAGAGAGAGAGAGAGAGAGAGAGAGAGAGAGAGAGAGAGAGAGAGAGAGAGAGAGAGAGAGAGAGAGAGAGAGAGAGAGAGAGAGAGAGAGAGAGACAGAGAGAGAGAGGATCGAGTCCAATAACTCCTTAAGATCTAAATTATAAGTAAACCTAGAATAAAGAAAACATAGTAATAGTTAGTTAGATAACCTAATTTAGTTCGAGAACTACTAGGTAGCACATTTTGATCCCAAGAAAGCTTGCTTTCTGATGTCCAAATGTTTCGGTGATTAGAAAATACTTATATTCTGGTAAATGGATATATCTATCGCTTAACAAACACGGTTTAATTACCTCGGACATCTCTTTCTTGGCTTTAATACATTTTGCTTCTTCGCTGCAACTTCAGTAATACCTTAATTAATTAGGCCCTTAATTACCTTTATCGACATTACCAAAAGTTGGAAATCTTTTCTTGTACCAGAAAGGAGAAAAAGAATAAGAAAATGAATGATGTCTTCTTTATTTTTTTTTTTTTTTATTATTTTTTTTTTCTGAGCATTTAAGAGAATGATTTGCTTAATTTATGAGATTGATGAGTCTAAATTCTCTCGATGATGACAATTAAAGAAGAGCTTCAACTGCTCAGAAGGCACGTACGTAGAATGCATATTTGTTTGTTTATAAATTTAAGAAAAGCATGCAATAGTTTTTCTCTCAAATGCGTACGAAAATTGTACATGTACCTTAAGCTTACGTGCGGCCTTTGGCCTTTGGGGGCACTGGTGATCAGTAAACATCCACGCGTTGTTGATGGTGTCTACATTCATTCCCTTTCAAAAAGCCGTCAGAAAATTATTTATATAATTAACTTTGATCTCGTGGGAACTTTTGTTAGTGCTATGGACTTTTGAATTTTGTGTGCTTGCAATGTTCACTACTATACTAGAGCCACAGAGTCAGCTGCTGGCCGGGGGCATTATAATTGACAAAAACCTACCCATTGAAAGGTACATATCTTGGCTTTAAGTAACATATACATCACAAATATGCACTAAAAGTCCCCATCTCTTTCATGGAAGGGTCATTGGGTTCACATTTTACCATGTATCTTTCTCATTCAAATGATAAGAACCCAAGATAAGATGCTTCGGCCTGCAGATAGATGAGGATGCATTTTCATTATCATGCACTGCTTCAATCTGAAAACGTTTTGTTACTTTAAAGATATTGAGCTTTTTTTTCTAATTAATTCACATCTGGCTAAGAAGTTAAGAACCTAAGATAAGATGCTTCGGCCTGCTAGATGAGGATGCATTTTCATTATCATGCATTTGCTTCAATCTGAAAACGTTTTGTTACTTTAAAGATATTAAGCTCGATTCTATTATTTCACATCTGGCTAAGAAAGATCTAACCAAAGTGAGGTATATGTTATCTGATTGGAGTTGTTGATGTCCAATAGTAACGTGGTCCGACAAAAATGTTTTTAGGGAAACTTTATTTAATCTCTTGAACTTTCATCACCTTTGCCATCACTCTCTAAAGTTCAAAAACTCTTAATTTAATCTATTTAACTTTTAAAAATTTGCAATATCACCATTCAGATATGATTTTTTGTTAAACACTAACGGAGGCCTTGAACATTTTGAAAAAACCCCTAGTGGGTCTTGTGACCCACGTTGGGTCACGTTATACTCACAGTGCAGGGTTTTTTTATTTTTTATTTTCAAAAAATCATAAAGGTAAAAATTTATAATTTTATAAATTTTACAGGGGTATAAAGCAAGGTCGTTTCACCCATTTTCCATATGATTTAACCCAAACCCTAAAGGGAAGGGTAACATTGCAAATTTATTAAACTTGGATAGACTAAATTGATAGTTTTTTTAACTTGATGGAATGAATGCAAAAGTGATAAAAGTTCAGGAGGGTTAAGTGAAGGTTTTTTTTTTTTTTTTTTTTTTTTTTTTTTTTTTTAAATTTTTAGGATCCCAAAGAGGTAGAAAAAATACAAAATAAAATAACTCAATCACAAAGGACACCAAGATTTAACGTGGTTTGACTTAACAAGCATACATTCAAAGACGAGGATGACCAGGAGCAAATTCACTATCAAATGATAGAGTACAAAGAGTAGTAGAGAGAGATCATGGTTGCGAGGGCAAAGAGACGGAGGAGATTTGACTCAACTCAACTTTTCGGCTCTGGAGATTGATGGGGTGGGCTTGACCGGCGCAAAACCAGGGAAGGGAAAGAACTCGAAGGAGAGAGGGGAAGAAACTAGAAAGAAAGAAGGGAAGGGAAGAAGAGAGTTAGCGGTGCAAGGGGGTAGGGTTTTTTTGGTTCTTAATATTGTAGTGCGGGGCCGGTCTAGTCCCCGGGGTTTTTAAAAACCCCAGCCCGCAACCCGCCTCACACAGGTATACCAAATTTTGACCCAAATTCGCAAAAAAAATTAATATATCTAGTGTTCTGGGGGGCGGGGCGAGGCTGGAGACGCCGGTCAGGGCGGGTTTTGCGGGTCCTGCACAGCCCTAAGTACAAAGAGTAGTAGAGAGAAAAACGACTCAAAACCAAAGCCTCAATACACTCAAATCTCACTCTCAAACAAAAAGATAAAACTAACAAAAAAGAAAACTTATATATTTTTCTCTAAATGTCGTATGACACCTTAAAAAAAGACAAAAGTGAAGCTTTTCTCTCTCGCAAGCCTCACGTTGTCTAATTTTTTCACACCTAATTCACATTGTCCAGCTTTGATTTTGTAAGACGTTAAGTCGGTCAAAATAATACAATTGCAAGTCAAGTATGAGCAGTAGCGGAGCCAGGATTTTAATTCAGAGGGGTCAAGATTAAAAAATAAAGTTAAATAATTAATTAATTAAAAATATTTCTAACGTCAATTTATTCAGTTGTCGTCGACGAATCTTCATATTTTGAAACCGCTGCATGATTTCTTCAATACTGATAATCTTGAATATATCATTATCTATATATGTAACCAAACAATCATTCATCAATTGATCTCCTATTAAAAAAAAAGTGTTAATTTTTTGCTATGTTCTAGCTAGTCTTTTCACTATACACCTCTCAAGCTCTCAACAAAAATACCTATACAATTTATCCAAATTGTTGAATAACTTGAAGAAGAAAAATTTGACTGATTGAAAAAGAATGACAATTTCATGGCCTTGGTGGTATAAAAGTTGAATTTGTTTCGCACTATAAAAGAAGAGTAATGATAGAAGGAAGACTCGTGTCTTCCTTATGTCATCTTAAAATTGATGTGATTTTTAAAATAATCATTAAATTTGTGATAAATGATTATTGGATTTTAATGCAATGGTAGTTTTAAAAGGCATATTAATTTTGAAAGGACACAAGTCTTCATTCTAGCATTACTTTTAGACAAATCCCAATTTACAAATTGTAATTCAATATTTTAAATAAGGGAAAAATACACATAACCCCCTCAAACTACCACCTCATTGTCAATGTACCCCCCAAACTAGAATATGATCATCTCCATTTCAAATGGAGAGGATTCTCTCTATTTAGTTATAAAGTAGGGGCATAGTTGTCTTTTCACATTTTCATGGAATGTGAAAAGACAACTATGTCCCTACTTTATAACTAAATGGAGTGAATCCTCTCTTCAAAATTCTCCCAAACTACCAATTGTCTCAATGTCCTCCCCTCCCATAAACTACCAAAAAATGACAATGTTCCCCTAATGACAAAAATACCATTCATAAAATTATTAAAATAAAATAAAAACTAAAAAAAAAATAAAATAACAAAAATTTATACCAAAAAAAATAAAAAACTGTTTTTTTTTTTTTTTTTGTTTATTTTTCTTAAAAAAATAATTTTTAGTTTTTTTTTCCTTTTTTTTTTAAATTTGTTTTTTTTAAAAATAATTTTTTTTTTTAGTTTTTTTTTATTTTCTTTTTAATTTTATAGTTTTAGTTTTTTTTTTTTTTTTTGGAATTTATATGGACGTTTTTGTCTTATCCAAAAAAATTTAGGGTCATTTTTGTCTTTTTGTTGGTATTAGGGGGAACATTGACATTTTTTGGTAGTTTGAAGGGGGGCATTGACACAATTGGTAGTTTGAGGGGGGTACATTGACAATTGAGTGGTAGTTTGGAGGGAATATGTGTACTTTTCCCTTTAAATAAATACTTGAGGTTTTTTTTTTTGGGTGCCATCTCATTTATCAACGTAGATTTCAAGTTCTCATTGGTTGCTTAGAAAAAAAGAAAAAAAAAAAAAGAGAAAAAGAAAAAAAAGCTTTCATTAGTGACTTTCGAAAAATATAAATGGACTCATAATTTAAGTGTATGTGTGTGATCAATTGTACAACAAAATATTAAATGCGGAATTTAAAAGAGACAAATATTTTGTTGATGAAGTGGAAGCTCTTATCAAGAGAAAAACTACTCCGGGGCAGCCAAACCTAGGAAATCCACTATTCAGAAGACAAATCTAGTTACAAAGTACTCGTACTCACATACTTCTGATGCAGTGGTCATACCTTTAACTCTAACACGTACCTACACATGAACGCTTGCTAACCAGGACTCCTACCTGAAGGAGTATTCAATGGACTCCTTTAGCTTAGGGCTCATCCCTAAACTAGACTTCAATGGTTAGATCAAATTGCACAAATAAAACTCTAAGAGAGCTAGCTGATCTCACAATCTCTGCATAAACACCGTCTCTTAGCACAATGAAATTCAGTACCAAATTCTTAAAGAATACATGCCTAGAGACCTTTATATATAGTCTTCAGAAGACCTAATTTAACTCTGATTTGGAGTTCTCTAGGCGGCGTCCGGACTAAGACAGTGGGCGTCTGGACGGCAAGCAGCAACCGGCTTCTTTTCACGCGGTCTCACAAATTTCTTCATTAATCTTCAGTCATCGAGTCCGGACGGCTTTGCCCGAGGGTCTGGATGGTTGCATGCTGTCCTCACTGTTTGCAGCTTTCAGTTTGCTGTTCAGACACCTGTGCAAACAGGTGCTCTCGAGAGATGGTGTCCGCTGGGCTATCTGGACATCTGTGCGAACATGAGTTCCTTGTGGTTGGTGTCTGTTGAGGTGTTTGGACACTTTTTCGAACACTGGTGGGAGTCCAGACGCTTCCTCTGGGCTGTTCGGACGGTAACAAGGGAACCGCCTTTGCTAGGCTGTAAGTGCGCCAGAATCTTCCTTGACTTCCGAAAATTGCCTTTCTTGATATTTGTGACACTGAATAATCTCTGAGTATTCTAAAGACTCTGAATAAATACGACATCCTTGTTTCAGCAGTACACTAATATGGTAGTGATTTTGTCAACATAATGTAGCCAATAAAACTAGCAAACTCTCCATTTGGCCATTCTGGGACAAAATTCACTTGATCGGTAAAAAATACAATCTCAGTCCAAAAAATAAAAATACTCCCCCCTTTTTGTATGAAGAGGACAAAGGGTAAACATAGTATTAACAAGCATAGTAATAAAATTACTAATATCCACAACAACGAGGATAAAAGTAAAGTGTCTGAAAGTAGCCCAAATAATCAAAAGTTGTAAATCAAAACAACTGAAACGAGAAAAGAAAATCCTTAAGGCACCAAATCTCGCTGGTTCTCTGGCATCAAGTGACAGAGAGTGTTCCGCACATTAATTTGAATTTGAGCCACTTCGGCTTCTAGCTCCTGAAGCCGGGTATCCATAGACAGAAAACCTTCAGTCACTTGAGTCTGCATAGCCTGAAACGGATCATCTGCAGATTGAAATCCTCTAGTCAACTGGTCTGCAAGATGAGTGAATAGATTCACAAGTGAATCACTCCTTGGTAGGGGTGGGTATCGGGGAAATCGGGGACGGTAGGGGGGTTTTCGCCTACCGTCCCGACCTTGTCGGTGAAGTCGGTAATTTCACCGACTTCTTTCCGACATGGTCTATTTCGACTGCTACCGTCGCCGGTTAACCGGCGAAGGTAACGGTCGGTAACCGGTTACAGAGCTAGACGAAAATGGGGGAGGCTTTGCTGTTAGACCGACGAGAAAAATGGCTTCCACGTCGCTAGTTTTGAACGTAGTGGTGGCAACGGTGGCGGTGGGCTGGCACTGGTAGCTGCTCGTTGATCTGATTATTGCTTGAAAAGAGCAAATGAGAAAGACGAAAATGAAGAAGACGAAGTGAGAACTGGTTTTGTAGTTCTGTTTGGCAAGTGAAAACGCAAGACGACTGAGTCTGCAATTTCCACATTTCGGGAAGCTTCTTTGCCTCCCTCAAATACCCTTGGACAAGCAAATTCGGCATGAACTGCTCATGAAAGTTTAAGGGCAAAATGGGTATGAAATTTTTTAATCTGGGCTCAAGAGTCAAGACGAAGACACATGCAGCAGCCAGCAGGTCGAGTACACATTTTTATAATTTATTTTCAAAGTAGGCTGTAGCTAGTTTTTATAGGTAATCATGAGAAAAGTAAGTTGTAGCTTGGATTGTGGAAAATTGCAGACTCATTGATATCTTCAACCTGCTGAATCTTGACAAGCAAATACGTTCGTGATAATGGGCAATTGACAGGACTAGGTACAGCTAGCTAAAAAGGATTTTTTTTCTAACCTGCTGGATCTTGACAAGCAAATACGTTCGTGATAATGGGCAATTGACAGGACTAGGTACAGCTAGTAAAAAGGGTTTCTTTTCTAAACAAAATTTTATCCATCTCTTGTTATAAAAATAAAAACATGAAGAAAAAGAATAATCAAGCCATACAGGTTCGTCATGAACAAAAACATGAAAAAGTTTTTTTTGGAAGAGAGCTTGTATTCACAATAAGAAAAAATACAAATATCACTATGTGGATACAAGACTCAACAAACAGGAGGGTAAAGAGTCAAACCAAACTTGGTTTTATCCAACTAACCATGTATATACAGTTATCATAAAAAAAAAAAAAAAAAAAAAAATCATTTTAAAAAATAAAATAAAATAATAATAATAAAAATTAAAAACACATTCTAAATAATACAAAAGATATTATATAACAATTAAACTTAACTTTAATATCCATACTTCTCAAAACACAAAATAAATACTTTAGTGCCCATATTAAATAGTAAATAGCAACATTCGATTTGATCACTTCAATTTTCAAATTAAACTAAACAACATTCTATTCCTTATTTCCTTTCAATTGATACCTGCAATTATAAAAAAATCAAAACATAAGCATAGTGATCAATCAAAAAATATTACAAACTAAACATTAAGTAAAATAAAAATATGGAAGAAAAAAAAAATACCATTACCTGAAAAAAGACATCATTCGACAAAGTACATCTTTCAAGCCCTTAATCCGCGTCATATGTGATGGAATTGGACATTATTTCTACCACAATAAATTATTTAAAGAATTAATAAAATCAATGAATAATTGAAACAATTAACAAAATATGAAATTTATTTTGTTACCATTACCTGAATCAAGTTTGTAGCTCTCTTCATCTTCAACGTTAGACAAATATGATTCATGTGCACTAATGGGAGAAGATCTTAACCAATTTTGAGTACATACAAGAGCTTCAACTGTTTTTGGAGCCAAGGAACTCCGATAAGGATCTATCACGCGACCCCCAGTGCTAAATGCTGACTCAGAAGCAACCGTGGTAATTGGAATTGCTAATACATCTCGCGCTATCTCAGCGAGGATTGGAAACTTTGTCGAATTTACCTTCCACCACATTAAAATATCAAAGCTTTCACTAGGTGTCTCAACATCCTCCAAAAAATATTGTTCTATTTCTGTCTTACATTGCATCAAATTTCGAGATGCCCGAAATGAATGAAAATTCTGTAAAAAAGTAGTTCTAGACCTAGAACTACCAACTAATGTTGTACCACTTCGCACTTCATCATTTGATAATATAGATCCACTTCCAACATTTTTAGAATCACATGCGTAGTGCTCATATAACCGACCCAATACCCACTTCAGTTGAGAATCAATTCTTTCCGCTTTCTCAGCCCCAAAACTAAGCCGGAACCAATATTCCAAACCAGCCATCTTGTAACGTGGATCAAGCAAACTAGCCACAAATAACAACGGGTTAATCTTTTCAACATCTCCCCAATATTTATCATACTTCATTTTCATTCTGTTCGCCATGGTATTCAACAACGGATCACTACTTTCAGAATATTCTGTCAAACATGAATAAATAGAACAAAGTATATCGAAATATAAGTTGGAAGTTGAATGCAAGGAACCAGAGATTTGCATTGTGACATCATAAAACACTTGCAAGAACTTAATAAAATGACGAATATTATACCAATCATCATCTGTCGGAGAACCCAATCCCCTTTTTCCTGCACCATCCTCGTATAAATAGTTTAAAAAATGTCCATCTTCGTCTATCATAAGTTCAAATGCCCTTTGGTACTTCTCTGCCACCTCCAACATGGTATAAGTAGAGTTCCATCTAGTGGGAACATCAAGTGTCAAGGAAGCATTGCACTCAACATTTTTTCTTTCTGCACAAGACTTAAAGAGGGCCAATCTTTGGGGGGAGGACTTCACATACTTTACCATATTTCGGATCTTTATGATTGAATCGTCAACATTTTTCAGACCCTCGTGTACAATTAGATTAAGAATATGTGCAGAACACCTCACATGAATAAATTCATGACGACAAACAACTTCCTTATTGGCCATAGTTCTTTTTTTAAACCAATCAATTGCAGTATCATTAGCACTTGCATTGTCAACTGATATTGTCAATATCCTATGAATACCCCATTCAACCAAACACTCTTCTAATTCTCTTGCGATTGTTTGCCCCTTATGATCTGCCACTTGACGAAATGCTAATATTCTTTTGTGATATTTCCAATTAGTATCAATGAAATGTCCAGTGATACACATATAATTCATATTCTGAATTGAAGTCCATGTGTCAGTGGTCAAGCAAACCCTTTGACCAGTTGTAAAAAACATGTTCTTCAGTATATTTTTATCCTTCATATACAGTTTGACACAATCCTTCATCACTGTGTATCGAGAAGGAACCTTAAATCGAGGCTCAAGAATCCTGAGTAATTTCTGAAATCCTTTTCCCTCCACGGTCATGAAAGGCATTTCATCAATAATAATCATTTCACAAAGTGCCTCCCTAATAACCTTTTCAGAATACTTGGCAATCATGAGGTTGTTACCACTACCACCCTGCCCGGCCCCAAAAGTGAACTTAGATTGAGACTTATCTTGTTTTGATTTTAGGCTCTTGTACTTTTGGCATGAGTTCACATGATACAGCATAGATGAGGTGCCATTGATTTTTGGATGACATTTATAGGAAGTCCCACAATAATTGCAATGTGCCACGGGATCATCATCAGGGGTACTTTTATCTCTAGTGAAATGGTCCCATGCTGCAGATTTGTTTGAAACATTTCTTTTTTTCCTAGGGAGTGGTGGTCGTTCACCACGACCATGACCACCAACTGGCATAGATTCAGTAGCAGATGTTTCTACATCCCCAATCTCTATTGGAGTCATTGGAGTGTCCTCAATCTCTATGGGAGTCACTGGAGTGTTCAAAGGAGAAGATAAATGACAAGAAGCACTATCCAATGAAGGTGTGCCTAGAGGTGAATCCATCTGTAATTGATTAACAACTAAAAATTAATAGTATTTTTTATTACGGTGAACAAACCTGATACACATTTTTTTTTTTTTCTTAAGTAAGAAAAATATCATTAAAAAAATGTAAAGCGCAGTTAAGTACATAAGGAAAGATGATGCACTAGAAAATCATTAAAATAAGCAATATAAAAAATATAAAAAATAATAATAAAAAAAAATAGCTATATAAAATACAAGCTAAATAAATAAATAAAAAAATCATTAGATCAATATTGATTAACAATATTTACTGTTAAAATATGTCGTATTGGTTTAACACAAAGACATGGGTTAACAATAAATTAAAAATATTTAAGCCTTTTAATACAATATCACAATATGTACTGATTTAAGCTTTTTAACAGAAAGTCATAGTTAGTTCATAGTTAATTCATGACAAAAAAAGAAAAAAAAAATTAAAATTAAAATTGACAATTTGACACACTGCATGTGGGATTGGCATTGCGTGAAAAGTAAAAAAAAAATACAGAAACTTGCATGTGTCCAGAGTCGACCACATTGCACAACCCCAAAGAGGATGGCGTGGGAGTCTTGTGTATGATGATTAATATTAATGTATTATTAAAAGAAAAGAAAAGAAAAGAAAAAGACTAGAAAGTTTCTAGAGTCATGGTCTTGACGAGTCAAACATTGCTGGCAGCTTAAAAAGTGTGCATAGTTTTCCTTTGTTCACCATTAATAAAGTCGCTTTGCTGCATAGTTTTCCTCTTTTTTTTTCTTTTTTTTTTTTTGGTTTTTAAAGTAACATTACTTCGTACAGTGAATGAGACAATAACAAAGAAAAAGTAGATTGGAACGTTCAACTCCTATGCCTAAGGCTTGTCAGTCTTAAAAAGTGTGGCAACAGCTATGAGCCTATGAAGACGTGTGTAAGTGTGTTTTAAGTTAATAAAAAATCAGACATAAAACTTAAAAAAAAAAAACAAAAAGAAGAAGAAGATGAAATAAAGCATGCATAAAAGAAGGCTTTTGTTACCTTCAGACTTCGTCACCGCTCGGCAAGAGATTGAGATCTAAGAGAGAATGAGTTTCAGAGTTTGGCAACCGCAAGAGAGAATGAAAGAACGAAGAAGGCGTGTTTATAAAAGTTTCAGGTTAGGTTAGGTTTTTGAGTTTTTTCTAACTTCTAAGTGTGATGAATATATAGGCCGAATACGGTGAGAAAAGTTATGATTCAGTTCAATGAGAACTTCTAGTCCTTAGAAGGCGTGTGTTTTACTCTTTGTAAATGCAAAACGGTCTCGTTTTTATGATATAATATTTTTTTTTTTACAGAAATAATATTGTCGGTTCGGTCGGTGCGAAAATCAACCTCTCGGCATCTATTTCGCCTACCGACCGAACCTACGTCGGTAGCTAAAATTAGTACCGCCTTCCGGCCGCCAGTTGTCGGTGGCGGCTCGGTGTCGGTGCGGTGACGGACGGTGGGCGGCCGGTGGGCGGCAGGCGGCCGATCTGCACAGGACTACTCCTTGGAGGAAGATACTACTTAAGACTCTGCATGAGCTGGGGGAATAAGCTCATCTAATTCCTAAAACCTTTGGGATTTGAGCATATTACTTCAACATAGTCTATTTTTCGAAGGGTCCATCTATCAGACGTTGTGCGGGGAGCCACTGGCTGACATATTCCTGAAAGGATTTAAATAGAAATATGTCCAAAAATAACACCACAAAGAAAGATTAGATCCTGTTAGTTCCAGAAATTTTTTGGTATTATGACGGCTATCAATTGGATGCCCAAAAATTACACAAGCAAATATAGCAATCCAAATGGCACAGATATATCAATACCAACTTAGCACACAAACATAATAAGATTTTCATGTACAATATCTCAAGAAAATATTCCAATCAACAAATATTCCATTATTCTAAAAAGCACAAAAACTTAAAAGAACAAACGAAGACAAAGAGAATACCTGGGAATGAGAAGATATGTACAAAAAATATGAAAAATGCTAAAATCTAGGGAGAGATCCATGAGAAAATGCACATAACATGATAAGACAAATCAAGGAAAATGCAGTGGTGTGCAGCTGGGCGAGAAAGTGAAGGGGCTCACGTCTGGACGATTTACTTACTTGTCTGGACGGCTTACTACCAGATCATCGATCAGCAGAGCCGCACACGTCTGGACCAAAGAACAGGTCCATCTGGATGTTTTACACTGGAAACTGTAATCAAAGAAAAATTTGCAGAAAAAATAATTTTTCCCTAATGTTAGCTTTAAACACACATGTATAAAAAACTGATAATATAATCAAATTGCAAATAAAAAATATGCAAACATATAATTGAGAGTCAAGTAATTAATTAGCATAAATTTCCATGCAGATAGAAATTTTAAATAACTTACTTAACTCATGCTATGCATGTGTGTGAAAGCTTTCTTAATAAGGTATGATGTTCACTGATATGATTTAAAACAAATGAATTTTCTAAATAAGAGAGAAATTCAAAGTTAGATCATTCAAAAAGTCAAACTTTATCTTACTATAGCCTAGTCACCCTCATCTGGTACATTGCTCTAAGATGCAACGCTTTTTTTTTTTTTTTTTTTTCTTTCACTTAGTCCATTAGTGACCGTCTGTTTTCGCAATGAATTAGTCACTGATTATTTCTATAAGGACAAGTTCAAGAATATATTTTAAGCACATTCAGCAGTGGATCTTTTGAATCTAGATTTTTTGATTTTTTAATTCTTTTATTTATTGTTTGTGCTGCAACCTAGAGAGAATGCCAGAATTTATAGGTTCTAGGTTCAACTAGCGAGTTGGTCAATTTGACAATCTTAGCAAAAAAAATCTCTCTCATCAGAATTTTTAGAAGCTAAAAATCAAGGAGTAAAAGAAAAATGTACCTTAGGGGAGAGCTTTGGATAGTGCACAATTTTTCATCACATGAGAAAAGTAACTATCTAGCATTAAGATGCAATAGGAAAACTTAGCAGATATTAGGCATAAACTCTCAATCATATCTAAGCATATTCAATCAATGCACAATGAATTGAGATATCAAGCAAAAATACATATGATATTTGAAAAGCTATCAAAAGAAAAAGAAAAAAAGAAAAAAATTCTGGAAAAAGAAAAAAAAAAATTCTGCATCTTAATTTTAATTTTAATTTTTTATGTTGAAAAAAAATAAGACAGAAAAACAACAAAGACATGCTATGAGGAAAAAAAACAATATCTAGTCCTAGCATGTGAGGTAAGATCAAACTTGTCCTCAGGGAGAGGTTCAAAATTACCAAGACAGAAAAACAATTGCCTGACGTGCTTTTTTTGTCATCCCCACAAAGTACCTGTAGAAATTTTCTCAAGACAACAAGAGAAAATATAGGGATAGAAAATATATGGTTGTACAAACTGAATGAAAAGCATAAACAAGATATGGCAAGATACTCAATGTAATGCAAACATACCTGACATGCACTAGGATTTCGGAACCAAAGTCCTAGTCATGGTGTGACTTCCCCTAACTAGGTGAGTCCACTCCTCCTCAGGGGGTGAACGGTCTCATCCTTCCTTACCCATACCTTATTTACTTGTGAGGCAAGGTTGTGAGCCATGTCCAATTTGTCCAATCTGACTAGGACATTCTTCATCATGCTGACAAGCCCTTCATAGATTTGATATTCTTTGGGCTTGTGTGGCTTCAACTTGAAGCATTCGGCCTCGGTGTGGCTAGTCTTGCCATAGTGATGGCATGAGAGAGATTCCCTTTTGGGAAATTGCCACTTTTGCAGAGAAGCACGATGGGGCATGGAAGGTTTAGAGCTAGACTTACCTGTATTTGGCTCTTCCTTCTTGATCCGAGGCTTCTGGGAACGGATCTTAGGATAGTGTGGCTCGATGTGCCCAGAGACTCCACAATGATGGCAGGTAGGCTGACTTTATTTGCTAGAATACTTCTTGACAGGCTATGCAATTTTAAAGTTAGCATTCTCACAATTAAAAAGTTCTTACCTCTTTGAGATATATGTCTCCTATGGAGAGGTACATATTTATCTGAAGAGGGTTTCTCAATACTGTCCTTTTTGGAAGCATCTTGCTTCTTCCAAGGTTTCTGGGATTTTAACACATAACAGTTTGGTCTAATGTGACCAATAATTTCACAGTGATGACAAATATGAATAAACTTACCTTGAGTCTGTTTTCCTTGATGATCATTGGATTCAGGCTCCACACAATTTTTTAAGCAAGAATGATCACATTTATCAAAACAAACTGTATCCATTATCACAGGTGTTTGTTTTATTGGCGACATTCTATTGACAAAATCACTACCATATCAGTGTACTATTGTAATAGGGATGCCGTAATTATCCAGAGTCTTTCAGAATATTCAGAGTTTAATCCTCCAACTTGGAAAGAGCCTTAATATGGCAATATTAGTGTCACAAGCATCTAGAAGGCAATTTCTAGAGTCCAGGAAGATTCTACGTAGTTTACAGTTCAGCAAAGTCGGTTCCCCAATTGATTATCCGGACAGCCCAGAGAAACGTTCGGACGCCTATTAGTGTTTGAGAAGATTCTGAACAACTCAGCAGACACAGTTGGTGAAGATAGCATGCAACCACCCGGACGTTAGGGCAACACCGTCTGGACGCGGAGACTGAAGTTTAATGAAGAAACACATGAAGCGCGTTATGGAAGTCAGTTGCTGCTTGCCGTCCGGATGCCCTCTGTCTAAGTTCGGGCGCCGCCCAGAGAACTTTGGATCATTATTGTAATAGGTCTTCTAAAGCCTATAAATAGAGGTCTCTAGGCTTCTATTATTTAGTGAATTTGGTATTGAATTCCAGTGTACTAAGAGAGGGTTTTTAGGCAAAAATAGAGATATTTGCTAGTTCTATTAGGGTGTTTATTGTGTGATTTGATCAACCCGTGAAGTCTAGCTTAGGGAGGAGCCCTAAGCTAAAGGATTCCATTGAAGACCCCTTCATGTAGGAGACCTGGTTGGGAGGCATTCACATATAGGTACGTGTCAGATTTCAAGGTAACGACTACTGCATCAGGGGTATGTGAGTACGACTGTCTTGTAACTAGCTTTGTCTTCTGAATAGTGGATATCCTGGGTTTGGCTGCCCCGGAGTGGTTTTTCTTTTCGATAAGAGTTTTCACTTCGTCAACAAAATATTTGTCTCTTTTAAATTCCGCATTTAAAAGAGAGCTAGCGGATCTTCAATTCTCCCTAAACACCCTTTCTAAGCACTATGGAATTCTATACTGAATTCTTACAAATTACAAGCCTAGAGGTCTCTATTTATAGGCTT
Organism: Alnus glutinosa; assembly: GCF_958979055.1. Classification (NCBI taxonomy): domain Eukaryota; kingdom Viridiplantae; phylum Streptophyta; class Magnoliopsida; order Fagales; family Betulaceae; genus Alnus; species Alnus glutinosa. The sequence continues at coordinate 6,660,065 of NC_084897.1, read as the reverse complement.
CAGAAAACCTAATTCAACTCAAAATTGAAGTCCTCTGAGCGGCATCCGCCTTTCCAGAATAGCGTAAATCTTCCCAAAATAGGACCGCGTTCGGACGACTTGATCGAGCATCCGGACGGTCTTCACTGTCATTCCTTTTTGCATCAGTAAAGGAAACCTGAAATATTCTAGAACATTAGGTAGCGTCCGGATATGTTGCCATGTCGTTCGAACGTCTGGTAGAACCTTCCCAAATAGTGTCGTCTGAAATCCACTCCATTTCGAACTCAGAGTAGCTTGACCTAGCGTCCGGATGGTGTAGCTCGGTCTTCCGGACAGTTGCAACTCTAAAGCTTCTAAACACTGCAGGGCATCCAGACGCCTTCAAAGGCCCGTCCGGACGGTTGCACAGGAATTAGCTGCTTTGACTTGGAAATTGCATGAAATCTTCATGGACATCTTCTAGAAACTTGTGACTAATCACGTGGCATGAAATGAGACATTGTCTATATTACATGAAGAAACTAAATAGAACCGATAATCCTGTTAAAAAGTAACCGTTACATAAAGTGTTTTTGTCAACCAGAATGTTGCCAATATAAAATACTAACAAACTCCCACTTTGGCCATTCAGAGACAAAAATCACTTGACCAGTTTGAAAATATATTCCTGGTCCAAAAATAAAAAATACTCCTATTTTTTGTCTCAAAAGGACTAAGGGTAAACAGAGTATTAAAGAAAATCCATTGGTATAAAAATATACAAAGTATCATAAAGATAAATTGTTCTTAAACAACAACAACATAAGAACAAATAAATCCTCATCATCATTAGGCTTCGGGTGATTGTATTTTAGGCACTCCTGAATGTCGATCTGACTCTGCTCGACATGCTCTTCAATAAGACTAACTTCTCGTTGGAGAGATCCCATAGTAGACATAAGTTGAGCAAAAGTAGCTTCAATGTTGAAAGAAGGAGGCACATTCTGAGATGATGATGCAGCAGCTGAAAGGTCAACTTGAATTGGGTGAGGTTGAGGAACTTCGACTTGAACCTCGTGCCATAACTGAGCATTGGACTTCATGAGAGTCTATTTTCCAAGAGGATCCGGTATCCTCGATCAGGGCTCAGAGTTAGAAATATCTGTCACAAACTGAAGACAGATGTAAGTGATAAAACACCCAAAGGACATACTAGTGTTTGTCTCATCACGAACCTCAAACGTAGTGTGCATAATATGCTTGTACAGATAGAAGGGTGTCCTCATCACAATAGACAGAAGGCTGGCCTTCTTGAGGGTAAGCTCACTCCGACGATCTTGAGGCCAGAAGTTTGTCACTACAATCTTTGCCAAAAATCTTGGTGCATAGGAGCAAATGCACCAATCCTTATATGAGAGTGGGCTCTCTCCTCCCCTTGTGGTCGAGCCCCAAAGAAATCTAGGAGGTAGTCAATGCTGGGAGCCTCAACACTATCAGGAAAAGGAACCCTTGGAATAGGTTGCACTGGGATCCCGATCATAGCACTGATGAGCTTTGGGTCAATCTGAATGGTGTGTCCTCTGACTACAGTCTGCATAATCAGGTCTCTGTCGTCATCTTGAGTGACAATCATATGGCTGTACAATTCTCGCACCAATCTAGGAAAAGCTGGGCAGGCACAGTTGTAGAGGTACTCCCACTAATTCTCCCGAATCATCTGTCCAATAGGGAGTAGAACTAGATCCCTCAGATCTACGCAGAGAAGATTCTGCTCTGATAGAACTTGCCGCTTTTCCATGTGGAGACGTTTGTCAGCTCAGATTCTTCAACTCTTTGCCTAACTCTGGGTGGAGAGTTGTTTGAAGACATTTTTTCTGAACTAAAACAAAAAGATATTCCAAGAAAAATCATGGAGACATTAAATCCTGTTAGTTCAAAAAAAATTTGGGCATTGTGACGGCTGTAAAATAGACTATCCCAAAAATTCCAAACAACATAAATATCCAAAATATAGTCCACAACACAGATAAAAACAATATCTTAACCCAACACAGAAAATATGAGCAATAAAATGAAATTTAACTCACATAAACCCAAAAATAGATAATCCCAAAAAAATCCACTATTTTTAGCATAAAAACTAAAAAGGAACGTGAAAAAGGGTAGAAAAACATACCTGGGATGGAGAGAAATCACAAAAAGACAAGAGCATGTGAGAAAAGCACGTGAAAAGCTCAAAGAAAAGCGCACAAATGACAAAAAAAAAAAAAACAAAGAGAAAGTGAGGAGTGTAATGCGGCGCAGGGGGGAATGCTATATAACCTTGCAGGGTTCCCCGTCCGGATGGATAACAAAAACGGTCCGGACGCAGCGTGCCACGTAAAAGACCGGCACAGCTGCGTGCGTCGGGACCAGATGCTGTAACGTCCGGATGGAACTGCTGCATTGTCCGGACATACAGAACAACTCGTGTGGACGCTTCACACAGAAAAGCTGAAATCAAAGGGAAAAAGAGCAGAAAAAGTTTTCCTCAAAAAAATTTCAGAACATGCATGTATAAAAAAATGATAACGCAGTTCAATAGCACTTTAATATTGATGCTAAAATATAACAAAGAGTTAAGTAATTAATTAGCACAAATTTCCCTGCAGAAGAATTTTTTTAAATAGTATACTTAACTCATGCAATGCTTGTGTGTGTGAAGACTTTCTCAGTAAGGTATGATCTTCGCTGATATGATTTAAAGCAACTAAATTTTCTAAAGAGAGAATTTTCATAGTTAGATCAGTCAAAAGTCAAACCTTATCATACTAGGGTCTAGTCATCCTCATCTAATACTCTCCCCCTAAGAAGCAGCACTATTTTGAATTTTTACTTGCACCATGAAGGACAATATATATAGCTGAATCAGCACAGAAGCAGAGAATTTATTCATATAACATTGAGCTTAGAAGTATAATTGCTTGTTTCTTTTTGGTGCTGCAACCAAGAGAGGAAGCCAAAATTTCTGGGGCTAGGTTCAACTAGCGAGTTGGTCAATTTGACAATCTTAGTACATAAATAATCTCTCTAAAAGAATTTTCCGAAGCAAAAAATCTGAAGAAAAAAAATATACCTTAGGGGAGCCTTGGATAGTGCACATTTTCATCGCATGATGAAAGCAACTATATATCAAGAAGATGCAGCAGGAAAACTTTGCAGATATCAAGCATGAACCCTCAGTTATATAAAAGCCAATATAATTAATGTACAAAGAACTGAGACATCAGGTAAAAATACATAGGATATCTGAAAAGCTAAATAAAGGAATAAAAATCTGCATCTTCCCCCCTTCCCCCCCCCCCCCCCCCTTTTTTTTGTTGAAAAAAAAAAAAGAAAACAGCGAAAACATGCTAATAATGAAAAGAAAAAAAAAAATCGAGTCCAAGCTTGTAGGTAAGGACAAACCTGACCTTAGGGAGAGAGGTTTGACTATACTAAGATAGAAAAGCAACCACCCAATGTGTTTTTTTTTCTATCCCTATTTAATATCAGCAGAGATATCTCAAGACAAACAAGAGAGAATATAGGGATAGAAAAGGATGGTTCCATAAATGCACTCACAAGATATGATAATAAAATATGCAAGTGTACCTGGCATGCTCTAGGATTTAGGAACCAGAATCCTAGGCATGTATGACCTCACCTACTTGGCAGATCGGCTCCCCCTCGGGCAGTAGGTGTCCTCTTCCTTGTCTTGTCCTCCCTTCTTTAGCTGCAGCTCCAGATATTTGACCAGATCTCGCATGAAAGAGCTGATAGAGGGTGCTCCTTCATAGAAGGCTTCCTTTTCTGGAGTCTTTGGTTTCTCCATATGAGGTTTCTTGGGGACCCAAGCATTCTTAGCTGGAGTAGTCCTCTGCTGCTGATGCCTTGGAATAGGATTTCTGGGAAGAGGTCTATAATGCATGGGTGACTTCTTTTGAGGTGAAGGACCCCTGGGCCGAACATGACTGCTGACTCCACATTGGTGACACATGGGAGTTTTAGGAGCCTGCCGGTATGACTTCCTCTAAGCTTGCTAATAAAGGCACTTAGGTCTGATATGCCCAAGCTCACCACAGTGATGGCATGTGGGAGGGTTTCTTCTGATAGGAAGCTTGGCCTGAGACTGAGGGATATCTGAAACTTCTCATTCCATAACAGTTTTTCCTTTATCGACACATGAGAGTGGAGATTCAGGAATCACTAGCTTCACAAAAACAATTTTGGAAGTAGAAAGAGTTTCAGAAGTAGAAGGAGGAACATACCCGAGACCAGTCTTGTCGGTTGGGCACTTCTGAATAGAGAGCATGTGTGTCAACTTCTAGTTAGTAACCCTCTCTAATTGCAACTGTGTTTTCAGAAGCCTCTCTTCTAGATCATTGATCTGTATCAGCATAGTGGTCTTCTCAGTCTTTAGGTTGTTTAGCTCAGATTGTACTTCTCCCTTAGCTTTAAAAATTCTATGTATTGAAGCTGATAGGCTATCTTCATATCTTTTTCATCACTGTTCTCAAAGTAGTAGGATTGAGAATTCTTATTTTCTTCATAAGGGGCCACAAAGGCTAGGAACTTTTCTTCCTCAGGAGTTTCTTCTTCTTTCTCAGACTCATCACTGAGAGTAGCATTAAAGGCCTTCCCCTTTATTTTCTTCAGATTTGCACATTCAGTCTTAATGTGCCCGAAGCCTAAGCATTCATAGCATTGGGGACCCCTTGGATCCTTCTTCTCAGCTTCTTCCGGCTCAGCTGTTTGTGGAGCCTTCTTCAGTCTGTTAGAGAACTTCTTCTTGAACTTATTATTCTTCGTGAATCGCTCGAAGTTCTTGGCCAACACTGCCACAACATCTTCATCAATGTCAGAGACTTCATCAGATGAGACTCTAGTCTTTTTCTTGGATGCCTTGAGGGCAATGGTCTTTGCCTTTCTAACTGGAGGCAAGGAATATTCATATGTTTGAAGAGATCCTACCAGCTCTTCAATCTTCATCTCTTCCAGATCTTTGCTTTCTTTTATGGTAGTCACCTTAATCCTGAAACGCTCAGGCAAAGATTTAGTATCTTTTGGATGAGTTTTACATCCAAGATTGACTTCCCAAGACTCACCATCGAGTTTCATACCTTCATATGTTGTTTCTAGAATTTGCCATGCATCTTTAGCAATTTCATAAATTGAAATTCTTATGAATTCAGATAGTGAAAGTGCTTGACATAGAGCATGGAGGGCTTTATCATTGGAGAGTCTTGCACTTGTTTGAGTAACAATAATTTTGTCTGTATCCTCTGGTTTAATCCAACCAGTTTCAACAATTTTCCAGATGTCATTTGATTTTAAAAAGAATCGCATGCGGGCTTTCCAATAGCCATAGTTCGTCCCATCAAAGGGTGGAACAAAATTAAGATTTTGAGACATGATAAAAATAAAAGAAGAGAAGTAGAAGTCAAGAGATCACACTC